>NC_138316.1:42957500-43057500 GCF_965601325.2 Salmo salar
TATGGGGTTATGATGATAGGTTGTTAATGGGGATATTATTATTATGACTATTAGTATTATTATAATTATTACTATAATTATGATTACAATTTCTTACTGTTATTATAATTATTATTGTTCATTTGTATTTCATTGCTCTTTTGTCTGTTGGCAATATGGCATATAACAACAATGCATCATACAGCATCATGACCCATGATGCCCAAAGACAGAGTAAATACTGACCCATGGTGCCCATAGACAGAGTAAATACTGACCCATGATGCCCAAAGACAGAGTAAATACTGACCCATGATGCCCAAAGACAGAGTAAATACTGACCCATGGTGCCCATAGACAGAGTAAATACTGACCCATGATGCCCAAAGACAGAGTAAATACTGACCCATGGTGCCCATAGACAGAGTAAATACTGACCCATGGTGCCCATAGACAGAGTAAATACTGACCCATGATGCCCAAAGACAGAGTAAATACTGACCCATGGTGCCCATAGACAGAGTAAATACTGACCCATGGTGCCCATAGACAGAGTAAATACTGACCCATGGTGCCCATAGACAGAGTAAATACTGACCCATGATGCCCAAAGACAGAGTAAATACTGACCCATGGTGCCCATAGACAGAGTAAATACTGACCCATGATGCCCAAAGACAGAGTAAATACTGACCCATGATGCCCAAAGACAGAGTAAATACTGACCCATGATGCCCATAGACAGAGTAAATACTGACCCATGATGCCCAAAGACAGAGTAAATACTGACCCATGATGCCCAAAGACAGAGTAAATACTGACCCATGATGCCCAAAGACAGAGTAAATACTGACCCATGGTGCCCATAGACAGAGTAAATACTGACCCATGGTGCCCAAAGACAGAGTAAATACTGACCCATGGTGCCCAAAGACAGAGTAAATACTGACCCATGGTGCCCATAGACAGAGTAAATACTGACCCATGGTGCCCATAGACAGAGTAAATACTGACCCATGGTGCCCAAAGACAGAGTAAATACTGACCCATGGTGCCCAAAGACAGAGTAAATACTGACCCATGGTGCCCAAAGACAGAGCAAATACTGACCCATGATGCCCAAAGACAGAGCAAATACTGACCCATGGTGCCCATAGACAGAGTAAATACTGACCCATGATGCCCAAAGACAGAGTAAATACTGACCCATGGTGCCCAAAGACAGAGTAAATACTGACCCATGATGCCCAAAGACAGAGTAAATACTGACCCATGGTGCCCATAGACAGAGTAAATACTGACCCATGGTGCCCATAGACAGAGTAAATACTGACCCATGGTGCCCATAGACAGAGTAAATACTGACCCATGATGCCCAAAGACAGAGTAAATACTGACCCATGGTGCCCATAGACAGAGTAAATACTGACCCATGATGCCCAAAGACAGAGTAAATACTGACCCATGGTGCCCATAGACAGAGTAAATACTGACCCATGATGCCCAAAGACAGAGTAAATACTGACCCATGGTGCCCAAAGACAGAGTAAATACTGACCCATGGTGCCCATAGACAGAGTAAATACTGACCCATGGTGCCCATAGACAGAGTAAATACTGACCCATGATGCCCAAAGACAGAGTAAATACTGACCCATGGTGCCCATAGACAGAGTAAATACTGACCCATGATGCCCAAAGACAGAGTAAATACTGACCCATGGTGCCCATAGACAGAGTAAATACTGACCCATGATGCCCAAAGACAGAGTAAATACTGACCCATGGTGCCCAAAGACAGAGCAAATACCGAACCATGGTGCCCAAAGACAGAGTAAATACTGACCCATGATGCCCAAAGACAGAGTAAATACTGACCCATGATGCCCAAAGACAGAGTAAATACTGACCCATGATGCCCAAAGACAGAGTAAATACTGACCCATGATGCCCAAAGACAGAGTAAATACTGATCCATGATGCCCAAAGACAGAGTAAATACTGACCCATGGTGCCCATAGACAGGGTGCATGCAGCTAGCAAGCTGTGCAATGGCTGCTAGTGGTAATCCTGCTAGAATGTTAGAAATGTCCTGATATTCTACACATTTGGCCATAGCATATGAACATGGCATAAACTATCTGAGCAAGCCTTTTGGAGCCATAAGTGAGTTTTGGTTGTGGGCCCCCTGGAGGTCGGGGCCCAACTGCGTGCCCATCAGTAATAAGGCCCTGACCATCACTGGTGTACTACATGACACAGGCCAATGCAAAGACCATTTGCATACTGATGGTAAAATATGATTGTCATTGGGGGTGGATAGTAAAGACAGGAAGATTGATCAAGATTTTACCAAACACGTCCTGTAGGTAGAAGAAAACCAATATTTCATTTTGTGAAAAATAAATATGTAGAAAAAGCAAACAGTTTGAAAACCCCTGAGCTGTAGAACTCTAGGTTATTCCAGAAACATGTCTGGAGTCTGATCATTGCAATCACTCAGCATTGTCCGAGGCAAGCTGGGTAGACAGCTAATTCAGCCTTTTTAACAGCAAATTGGCCAGACAGAAGGAAATCAATGTCTTCTACCGTCAGCCCAACAACAAGACAGAATATTTTTCTCAGAGTGGACAAACTCCTATCTAATCTTTGAAACAGTGTGGAACCGTTACCTGTGATTGCGAGTGGATGCTTAGAAGCTGATTTATTTATGATGGATATATTGACTATATCACGATTATTATTCTATTATTTCATTTATATGAATAATTCAAAATACAATATTTATTATTTTATTAAGGCATTTGTCTGATCCAGGGTCAAGGGCATGTTGACCGATCTACCACCAGGCCAAAAAACGTGAACCCGAACCCTCCAAGATCCCCCCACAGTTCCCCAATAGCTGTCCCTCAATCATTCGAGACCCCTCCCACAGTCCCCCCCCTCCCAGAAAGAAAAATAAATAAAAAATACAATGAATTCCATTCCCCACCCCCAAGAACCCCCCAATGCACCAACAACCAAGAGAATGAACTCAAGAGAAAAAAGGAAAAGACAGAAGAAAACAGCAAACAACACAATGCAACATAAACATTTTAAATACATTTAAAACAAAGGACATCAAGGACAACTGAAAACATAACAGCAATGCCAACTGTATATGTTTGTGTGCATGTCTGGCACTATTACATGTATGTGTGTGTTCTTGTATGTGTTTATTTGAATGACAGTGTGTGTATATGCATGTGTACAAACACCTGCACGGCATCAGCCTCAGGCAAACCGGCATTAGTTGTAAAAACACTGCCACTTAGTGTCATTCAAATGTACTTTTTATTATGTTTGATTTTTACTTATTTTTTATTTTTACTTTTATCTTTGACCATCATTCTATCTCTCACACAGCAACTCCACTCCCACTTGTCTCCAATTCCACATATCAACCCTCAGCTTCCCTCAGCCCATCCCAACTATCTCTGCTGGCCACCCACTTCGGGATTCTATGCAACACATATCTTTCAACTATGCTGTGATGTTTAGTATAATATAATAGTATAATTACTTGATTCTAGAACGATTAAGCTTACATAGTATAATTACTTGATTCTATCACTTCATCTCCACCATTCCTTTTCATGCATTTTTCCCCGGTCATGAAATGAAAGATTACATCATCATCACAATTGTACAAGCAGGAATAATAACTCCCTCGTCCTTCACTGCAAAATCCTAATCATCTCCTTTAAATGCCATAATGTCCGTTGATGTCTTCAGCAGTTTGTGCAAATAGATTCGTAAAGGGCAAGGTGTCAGATAAGAAGGAATTGAGAGAGAGAAAAAAAGGTAGAAATTAAAAAGCTGCATGCAGTCGGTATTATGCATGCAATCTTTTCTCCCCCGTTGACGATCTGAGCACAATGACCTTCTGAATCTCATTTGACGAATAAAAGAGAGCCGCAGTTCAATGACAACCAATGAGGTGACTCATGTAGCTGAACAAAGCAAATGAGTGCCTGTTCTCTCCCTGCAGGCTTTGACTCCATCTTTGAAATCTCCCTCTTATTGTTTTATTAAGCCTCCTGGAGCACAGAATAACAGTCCTGTTTTATTAAGCCTCCTGGAGCACAGAATCACAGTCCTGTTCTATTAAGCCTCCTGGAGCACAGAATCACAGTCCTGTTTTATTAAGCCTCCTGGAGCACAGAATCACAGTCCTGTTTTATTAAGCCTCCTGGAGCACAGAATCACAGTCCTGTTTTATTAAGCCTCCTGGAGCACATAATCACAGTCCTGTTTTATTAACCATCCATTGTGCCTGAGCATTGTGCTCTTTCCCAGAGCAGGTAGCCTGATTCTAGATCTGTTTGTGCTGTTTTGCCAACTCCTTGTCACTCATTGTTAGCCACATTTGACCTCACCACAAACAGATCTGGGATCAGGCTCCAGAGCAGGTGGTGCAGAGATCCCCTGATCTATAGATCACATTGAGCACAGTGTGGTGAGCTATGTGGACCATCTATAGTGTTGGAGCAGTACAGCAGGTCTGCTCCAGAGCATGTGGGGGTGAGGACAGAGAACAGAGAGGTTTGAAGGTATTGAAGATACCTCTTTTACAGTGTTTCCTGACATTATGTTGAGAAACACACACACATACAACACACATACACACACACACACACACACACACACACACACACACACACACACACACACACACACACACACACACACACACACACACACACACACACACACATACATACAGCGCACACACACACACACACACATACATATACAGCACACACACACATATACAGCACACACACACACAGCACACTCCACATCTCTCCAGCTGTGAGGAATGATTTACCTAAATATCATCCCGAGAAAATGGAACATGAACCGACAGTCATTTCCTAAATGACTCATTCCACATAGCCAATACAAGGATATGGAAAACCAATGAGGCATCACATAACATTAGAGTATAGGCTACAGCATAGTGGTCATGGAGGGCCAGTTCTGATGATGGTAGGAAGGAGACAAAACCAGGACTGGATTCACACGTACACTGTGGAGGTCAAACTCTAGGGTTTGTTGTTGTTGGCAACGCCTTAGCATGCGAAGGAACACCCCCTTCCTGTGACCTCACAGGTCCACCTCTCACCGATCACTTCCCCTGTGTGTGTGTGTGTGTGTGTGTGTGTGTGTGTGTGTGTGTGTGTGTGTGTGTGTGTGTGTGTGTGTGTGTGTGTGTGTGTGTGTGTGTGTGTGTGTGTGTGTGTGTGTGTGTGGTAAGCCACCACCAAGCATGCTGCTGTGGAATGGGTTATCTTAGTCCCTATGACTGTCAATATTTGTAGACATGGAGGGCCTCAGATGGTTGAACCAACACCAGGGTCTGCACCCTTCATCTCTCTCTCTCTCGCTCCTTCTCTCTCTCTCTCTCTCCTTCTGTCTCTCTCTCTCTCTCTCTCTCTCCTTCTCTCTCTCTCTCGCTCTCTTTCTCTCTTACACACACAGACTAACACACACACAGTGGAGGACTTCTCTCATCAGGCCAGATGGCAGCAATGGGTTCCATGATATAAAGTTGGGACTGTTTGTTTATTTAATGTCTTAAACCCTTTAACTCCCTTTGTGGTGCACGGACCAGTGCACTCACCAGATGTGTAGGAACTAGGGTCTGTTGGGCCAGCCCATTGGAGTGTGTACACAGTCTGACATCTGACAGGCACATATACACATATTTACACTACGTCGATTTATTACCTCTTACACACACACACACACACACACACACACACACACACACACACACACACACACCACACACACACACACACACACACACACACACACACACACACACACACACACACACACTCACACTTATTCGTACCACACACACACACGCCTGTTCTGCCAATTGCACAGTTCCATCATGTATTTGTCCCAGCGTATTACATTGCCTCCTGAATTTCCCTGCTCTTTAGCTCCCTCTCAAATAGAACTGATGCTGTGAGAATTCACAGGTCCTAGACCTAGCACAACAACATGGAGGAAAACCAGCTTCCCATCCATCTTGTTAGTGTGTGTGTGTGTGTGTGTGTGTGTGTGTGTGTGTGTGTGTGTGTGTGTGTGTGTGTGTGTGTGTGTGTGTGTCAGTGGGACTTGTACTGTACACATGAGTTAGGGTGTCTGACGAAACATGTAAGGACTGATGAGTTTCTGTTGTAAGACACTGCTCAAATAGCATCTCCTCATTGGCTGCCAACACTAACCCAAACACACAGACAGACCATGGAGGAGAGACTTGTTCTTGTCATTCTCACTTCAGCCCTGAGGGAACACATTTATGCGTTAGCCTACTGACACCGAAAAGAAAAACATTGAGTAAAATACTTCCTCTTTTCATGCTGAGCTGCTGAGTGAGAAAATAAAGAATATGTGTACGATAAAGCCATGAACTAGCTAAGTTAGGTGATTTATTTAGCGTGTAACGTTTTAGGCGCCTTCATGTACATGATTGAAACAATTGCCTCTTGATCCGTAGTAGCCACAGTTAGAACAACACAGCACATGTGCAGCTCATGTTGGCCTCTGAGCCGTCACCATCATGGCGTGCCAATGTAACGCACCAGGGCATGTCTAGCATGTGCATGACAACGCCATAAACTCAGAGGCTAACCACAGTTTGTCCTAGCCTCCCGACGAAGTGTGTTTCATTGGGTCTGATACAGGGAGTTCCAGGGAGTTCTTCCACACTGGTAAAGGAATGGTGCCTCGACTAACCACTGTGAGCCAGACCACTGCTATCTGAAACCCCACCGCAATACACAGTGGGTTACCAACACTGGAACATAAACACGGTACTTTCCTCTTTTCTTGTCAGAAGTTGGCTTTCTCTCATTTCTCTTTGTTTTTTTTTAATAGTCCTTGGCGGGGATCTTCCGACCTCAACATTCTAGTACATTTCTACATACCCACAATTCACTCTTTTGAAATAAACAATGGTCGCCGTACTGAGTTAAACTACCTCCTGGAATCTTGGGCCGAACCAGAGCCCATAGGTCAGAGAGGGAGAAAGAAAGGCAGAGACACACATGACAGAACACTTCTTCTCTGTGCTCTGTGGGGAGCAGACGGATGACTTCCTGTAGCTGATGACAATGCGGCCGTCGGTCCCCTTCTGTCGCAATTAATTTCTGCTGCTGCCAACACAACAACACAAGCTTGGTGTGGCGCCGCAACGTTAGCTCAATGCATTAATTAGCCCAGCGCCATTAGCAGACAAATAAGGAGAATCAGAGGCACTTAATCAGCACATGATGTCCCTCTTCAGAGTAATTGAACAAGTGTTGCTGTCATGGGGCCCTGATTGGAGCTATGGCCATGGCTAACGACGCTGCATGCTAGCTCCATTAGCGATTAGTACCTGGGTGAAGGGTAGCACTGAAAGGCTAGAGAAGCGGGAGGAAATGTTTGTTTACAGCCTCTTCCAGAGGGAGAGAGAGAGAGACGTTATTAACTACCATAGCAACTAATGGGTACGCTGCGGGAGCAATTAGCCACATAGTTGGGTAGAGACGTGGAAAAGAACATGCTGCTCAGACAGGCTAACTACACACTCCAGAGGAATCCTAACATCTTATTTGAAAGTGCTTTAGGTTGTGGACTACACATGTTTGAACTGAAAATATTTATCAAAAACCTGCGAAAATGTTTCCAACAGGTAAGAGCGAGACTCAGAATGGTACGTCTCAACAATGCTTATAGCCGCTAAGCACTACAATAACTAAAAGGTAATGTTCAGTGAAATCATCAAAATAATGCTCTTGTTTTGTCTCATGAATGACATGTTACAAAGGCGGAAATAGAAACCCTTTATTTTAACATTTTCTGTAGCTCAGTTGGTAGAGCAGGGTGCTTGTGACACTGAATAGTGGGTTCAAATCCCGGGACCACCCTTAAGTAAAATGTATGCATGCATGACTGTTGCTTGGGATGAAAGTGTCTGCTAAATGGCACCTATTATTATAGAGAAGACATGGCCTGAGCTGGTGGAATGTGTGTCAGCGGCACGTGGAACTCAGTGGGAACTGGGAACACATAATTACCTTTCAGAGGATGCTACCTGGCAGATGTAGCGATAACACATGGTTGCTTTCAAACATTCCAATGGCAACACCCTTGTTAACTTAAAGGACATAGAAGGTCAAATTACAAACCATATTAATGGGTTTTATAGACACGCATTGGTCCTTTTACAGTATACTTTTTTCTGTTTACCGTAATAATGTGTTGCTAGCAACTAATAGTGTAAACTTTCTTTTTTTGATTAATGTATGCTAATTAATAATATTAATGTCAGTCACAGTAATAATTTCACACTCATTTTGTAATTATACAGTGACACTAAACCAGACGATGGTTGCCATGGCATTAATATGTGAGCCATACTGCCATGTGGTGTAGACAGTGGTCATATTGTGTTCCCTAGCTATCTGTTACTTCTCCCCACCCAGACAGTGGTCATATTGTGTTCCCTAGCTATCTGTTACTTCTCCCCACCCAGACAGTGGTCATATTGTGTTCCCTAGCTATCTGTTACTTCTCCCCACCCAGACAGTGGCCATATTGTGTTCCCTAGCTATCTGTTACTTCTCCCCACCCAGACAGTGGCCATATTGTGTTCCCTAGCTATCTGTTACTTCTCCCCACCCAGACAGTGGCCATATTGTGTTCCCTAGCTATCTGTTACTTCTCCCCACCCAGACAGTGGCCATATTGTGTTCCCTAGCTATCTGTAACTTCTCCCCACCCAGACAGCGGCCATATTGTGTTCCCTAGCTATCTGTTACTTCTCCCTACCCAGACAGCGGCCATATTGTGTTCCCTAGCTATCTGTTACTTCTCCCCACCCAGATAGTGGCCATATTGTGTTCCCTAGCTATCTGTTACTTCTCCCCACCCAGACAGCGGCCATATTGTGTTCCCTAGCTATCTGTTACTTCTCCCCACCCAGATAGTGGCCATATTGTGTTCCCTAGCTATCTGTTACTTCTCCCCACCCAGATAGTGGCCATATTGTGTTCCCTAGTTATCTGTTACTTCTCCCCACCCAGACAGCGGCCATATTGTGTTCCCTAGTTATCTGTTACTTCTCCCCACCCAGATAGTGGCCATATTGTGTTCCCTAGATATCTGTTACTTCTCCCCACCCAGACAGCGGCCATATTGTGTTCCCTAGTTATCTGTTACTTCTCCCCACCCAGATAGTGGCCATATTGTGTTCCCTAGCTATCTGTTACTTCTCCCCACCCAGATAGTGGCCATATTGTGTTCCCTAGCTATCTGTTACTTCTCCCCACCCAGATAGTGGTCATATTGTGTTCCCTAGTTATCTGTTACTTCTCCCCACCCAGACAGCGGCCATATTGTGTTCCCTAGTTATCTGTTACTTCTCCCCACCCAGACAGCGGCCATATTGTGTTCCCTAGTTATCTGTTACTTCTCCCCACCCAGACAGCGGCCATATTGTGTTCCCTAGTTATCTGTTACTTCTCCCCACCCAGATAGTGGCCATATTGTGTTCCCTAGCTATCTGTTACTTCTCCCCACCCAGATAGTGGCCATATTGTGTTCCCTAGTTATCTGTTACTTCTCCCCACCCAGATAGTGGCCATATTGTGTTCCGTAGCTATCTGTTACTTCTCCCCACCCAGACAGTGGCCATATTGTGTTCCCTAGCTATCTGTTACTTCTCCCCACCCAGATAGTGGCCATATTGTGTTCCCTAGTTATCTGTTACTTCTCCCCACCCAGATAGTGGTCATATTGTGTTCCCTAGTTATCTGTTACTTCTCCCCACCCAGATAGTGGTCATATTGTGTTCCCTAGTTATCTGTTACTTCTCCCCGGAATGCGAAGAATTCTCCCAAGCGTTATATGACTGATCAGATCTGAGCTCATCTTCATGTTTGATTGTCTCCTTTACAGCCACTGACTCCTGGCATGTCAACCATCTCACGGGAAAAAGAAACCAGCAAGTCTTTAAAGAGGGCTATTGTTGAAGGATTTAAAACATCATAACACTAAGGTACGTCTCACACCTTGTTCTTGGCGAACGGCTGGAAGGTGGAAGGAAAACGCCTCGGGACAATTCTGTGTTCACTCAGTATGCTGTGGTTTGAGGTTGTTACTGTACCCGTTAATGGATGGATAGATAGATAGATAGATAGATAGATAGATAGATAGATAGATAGATAGATAGATAGATAGATAGATAGATAGATAGATAGATAGATAGATAGATAGATAGATAGATAGATAGATAGATAGATAGATAGATAAAGAAAACCCACTCCCTGATCTCAGCCGACATCAAGGTGGCCCAGTGTACCAGGTTAGTTGAGGCAGGAGAAGAGGGTGTTATGGTTGAATTACACTACAGTCACATTCTGTTGCATTCTGTGCTGGTTAAAAACACTGACAAGGCAAGACAGGCCCACATAAATACATTTCCTGCCCTGTTGCTTTAGGCTCTGCCCCCAACTGTCTGCTGAGTCACCGGATAAAGAACATAACTCCCCTTTTGTCTTTCAGACAGAGCAAACCCCTTGGGCTTAGAAACTCACTACCTTTTTAAGGTGAAGACGGACACATTACATGACTGACAGACACACGGACAGTTTGGCAGGAGGCAGTATAGAACGCAGTAATAACAGTTCTTAAGTTGGAGTCGCTCAGCCTGTTTTTATTTTCACAAGCTGCTATTAAGTAGATGTGATGTTCATGCTTCTGGGTGTGTTATTGTCAGTTGTTGAACTGTATCCAGGAGAGGTAAACAGTAGGTTCATGAGATGTTTTGTAGTGATGTTATGTCATGTCTCATAATAACTGTTTCCATTGGATTGGACCAGTTTGTGGGATTGGTTTGTTGACTGAAAAAACACAGGAATTGTTACAAGCTGTAACAATGTGCACAAGCTGCATCAATGTTGGTTGGAGTAGGAAATCAACTTATATATTTTTTTCAGTCTGCGAATCTTGTTCACGAAACAATTGCACAGAATACTAAAATACCTAAAGCACATCTGTACACTTAGAGCTGAACATAAATGATCTGTTATCCAATATCTGCCAGACTAACTGAAAGTGTGTCATCTATATCTAAATAAATGAAAGTATTACAATAATCTGGTTCTACTGACACAACAACAACCACTGAGACATATTATTTTAATTTTAATTTTACCTTTATTTAACTAGTCAAGTCAGTTAAGAACAAATTCTTATTTACAATGACAGCCTACCCCAGCCAAACGCTAACCCGGACGACGCTGGGCCAATTGTGCACTGCCCAATGGGACTCCCAATCACGGTCGTTTGTGATACAGTCTGGAATCGAACCAGGGTCTGTAGTGATGCCTGTAGCACTGAGATGCAATTCCTTAGACCGCTGCGCTACTCGGGAGCCCCCCCCATTTGTATTAAGGTATATACAAATGAAGGTGAACTGTCTGGGCCCTCCTTCACTCCCACCACAGGTGTTGCTGCTACTGAAACCCTAGCCCCTGTAACCAGAGCGCCCGTTAAATCGCCACTATGCCAGTAACCGTGCCAACCACACACCTGCTAATGCAAGCAGGACCACTTGGGGCCAGCTGACGTCACTCGCAGGCTATCGGGGATCAGTCACACCACGTTAAAACATCCCCTTTCCCAGGAACCACTAAAAGGGGGCGTCGCTCCTATCTTTACGCCTTCACACTGAGGGGAAGGTCAGGAACTCTGTGGTTTTCAATAGGCATTTACAGGCAGCATGTGAGGCAGCCTACTCTCATTTAGAGGTCAGCCTCTCATGAATCGCATGTTCACATGCAAGCAGCTTGGAGATAATGGAACATTTTTAATGGTAGAATTTATTGGAGTTAAATAAAGTTCATTGTAGAGAGATTGACATAATGTTGGAGAGTTTGAGAGGAGTAGAGAGAGTCTACAAAATAGATGCTTTATGAGCCTCAAAAGTACAGGAAGTGTATTGATGTGTCTTCACTTGTTTGTTAGAGAAGTATGAGTGTGTCTGTCTCTGACTGTGTCTGTGAGAGAGTAAATGAAAGGAGAAGAATGGAGAGAGGGAGAGAAAGTGTGTGTGTGTGTGTATGCGTGTGTGTGTGTGTTTGTTTGTGTGAGTGCATGCTTGTGTAACTGGGTTTTTGTCAATTAGATTTTGGAACTGAGTGTGTTTGTGTGTGTGTTCGTAACTGAGTGTGTGTGTTCCTAACTGAGTGTGTGTGTTCGTAGCTGTGTGTGTGTGTTCGTAACTGTGTGTGTGTGTTCGTAACTGTGTGTGTTCGTAACTGAGTGTGTGTGTTCGTAGCTGTGTGTGTGTGTTCCTAACTGAGTGTGTGTGTTCCTAACTGAGTGTGTGTGTTCGTAGCTGTGTGTGTGTGTTCCTAACTGAGTGTGTGTGTTCGTAGCTGTGTGTGTGTGTTCCTAACTGAGTGTGTGTGTTCGTAGCTGTGTGTGTGTGTTCGTAACTGTGTGTGTGTGTTCGTAGCTGTGTGTGTTCTTAACTGTGTGTGTTTGTGTGTGTGTGTGTTCCTAACTGAGTGTGTTCGTAACTGAGTGTGTGTGTTCCTAACTGTGTGTGTGTGTTCGTAGCTGTGTGTGTGTGTTCTTAACTGTGTGTGTTTGTGTGTGTGTGTGTGTTCCTAACTGAGTGTGTGTGTTCCTAACTGAGTGTGTGTGTTCGTAGCTGTGTGTGTGTGTTCCTAACTGAGTGTGTGTGTTCCTAACTGAGTGTGTGTGTTCCTAACTGAGTGTGTGTGTTCCTAACTGAGTGTGTGTGTTCCTAACTGAGTGTGTGTGTTCCTAACTGAGTGTGTGTGTTCCTAACTGAGTGTGTGTGTTCCTAACTGAGTGTGTGTGTTCCTAACTGAGTGTGGATTTGCTCAGAGCAGCAGCAGCTGTGTAGCTGTAGTCGTGCAGTATAATTAAGATCTCTCTGACAGCACAAATAGGAGGCATGAGATGCTTCCCAAGCTCCCCCTCAGCTGCTTCCATCTCTCTCTCTCTCTCTCTCTCTTTCTCAATCTCTCTCTCTTTCTCTCTTTCTCTCTCAATCTCTCTCTCTTTCTCAATCTCTCTCTCTCTCTCTCTCTCCCTCTCTCTCTCTCCCTCTCTCTCTCTCTCTCTCTCTTTCTCTCTCTTTCTTTCTCTTTTTCTCAATATCTCTCTTTTTCTCAATCTCTCTCTCTCTCTTTCTCAATCTCTATCTCTTTCTCTCTCAATCTCTCTCTCTTTCTCAATCTCTCTCTCTCTCCCTCTCTCTCGCTCTCCCTTTGCGGCGCTGTCACAAGGTGGGACCACTGGGAGCCTGCCGCTGGTATTTATAGCGCGCCGCCCGCCACACTAAGTGATAGATGTCACCTTCACGCAGCCGCCTCCGGGGCACTGCACCAAGCCCCAAGCATCCTGCCCACAAACAAGCTTCAAGTTCTGTAGAGGAGAGGGTAGGAGAGAGAAGTGGGAGAGAGAGGGCGAGAGAGGTGGGAGAGACGTGGGAGAGAGGGGGAGAGAGATGGTAGGGGGAGAGAGATGGTAGGGGGAGAGAGGTGGGAGAGGGAGAGAGGTGTGAGAGAGGGGGGAGGGGGGAGAGAGGGAGAAAAGAAAAACAACAACAAACATCTAGTAAGTTAAATCAACACTGTTCCATCCTTACCTGCCTGCTGACTGGCTCGTCCTCTCGGAGTCAAGCCACACGCTAATTAAAACAACATCGGAGCGGGGCCAGCTTGTTATGTTGAGAGAGAGGATCGTCTTTAGACAGAGCAATTAGTGGGAGGGGAAGGCAGGAAGAGGCTGGGGGAGCTACCGGGGGTCGTCTCCTGGGGAAACAGCAGAGTGGGATTGTGGGTGATACAGAGGGGAAGGGGGAGAGAACGTGTGTGGGCATGCATAGTGTGCATACACAGACATAAAAATGTATAAACAATGACTTGAACATACTGTACACACATACAGTAGACACATATCGCATGCATACGCACACACACACACCCACATACACATACGCACAGAGACACAAACACACACACACACACACACATTCATACCCTGTTATACACCAGCTTTGTGTGCACCGACAGAGCCAACCCCACAGCTACTGTCACTGTTGGCGAACATCATCCCCTGACATTTTCAATCATCCTCTTTGACCGATATATTTTTGGCCCAAATGTTAGAACTGTCCTTTGAAGTAAACTGCAAGTGCAGTTCAGGTCCGTGTCTGACAAGGTGAATAAGCTTGTCAGGCCTGGAGTTGAGAGGAAAAGGCTTTGACTGAGAACCCGGCTCGGGCCTGGAGTTGAGAGGAAAAGGCTTTGTCTGAGAACCCGGCTCGGGCCTGGAGTTGAGAGGAAAAGGCTTTGTCTGAGAACCCGGCTCGGGCCTGGAGTTGAGAGGAAAAGGCTTTGTCTGAGAACCCGGCTCGGGCCTGGAGTTGAGAGGAAAAGGCTTTGTCTGAGAACCCGGCTCGGGCCTGGAGTTGAGAGGAAAAGGCTTTGTCTCGGCATAGTTCACATTTCCAACATAATATTATCTTACTCCCCCAGCCGAAGCTGCTCAAGCAGCCTGCAGTCAATCAAGTAGCTAACCAATCAATGGCTGTGTTATTCATTGGGATTTCCAAGTCACAGCAACAACTTTACATTACAGATATTCAACGTCTAATAGTTATTAGAACGAGTATTACTTAATCATATCAATTCAAATAATATGGAAAGGTAATTTTAAACACCAGCTATGAGTGCTCACCCATGAGTGTGCATCCACACATACTGTTCAATGTGTGTAACAGTAACATATCTCAGGAAGGACATTCACATATCTGGTAACACTGTGTGACTGTGTGTGCATGTGTGTGTTTGTGTGCCTGCGTGTGTGTGTGTGTGCCTGCGTGTGTGTGTGTGTGTGTGTTTGTGTGCCTGCGTGTGTGTGTTTGTGTGCCTGCGTGTGTGTGTGTGTGCCTGCGTGTGTGTGTGTTTGTGTGCCTGCGTGTGTGTGTGTTTGTGTGCCTGCGTGTGTGTGTTTTGCGCGCCTCCCACACACAGTGACAAAATGGCCACTGAGCAGCTGAAATAAAACCCTGTCAGGATGAATGTGTTGACATTGCTTTAACTCAGCCTGATACACAACACCATCCCTCACTCCTTACCCTGGGAGAGGGGGGAGGAGAGGGGGATGAGAGGAGGGGTGAGGGGTGTGTCAACCTAACACAGCCTCTCAAAATACACACATACACCAAGTCAGGGAGGGTAAGACTGAGCTGTGTGTGTCACGGCCATATAGTGTCATATCATATACTGCCATATAGTGTCATATCGTATACTGCCATATAGTGTCATATCGTATACTGCCATATAGTGTCATATCGTATACTGCCATATACTGTCATATCGTATACTGCCATATACTGTCATATCGAATACTGCCATATACTGTCATATCGTATACTGTCATATCGTATACTGCCATATCGTATACTGCCATATCCTATACTGCCATATACTATACTGCCATATACTATACTGCCATATACTATACTGCCATATCGTATACTGCCATATTTTTTATTTAACTAGGCAAATCAGTTAAGAACAAATTCTTACTTACAATGACGGCCTAGGAACAGTGGGTTAACTGCCTTGTTCAGGGGCAGAACGACAGATTTTTACCTTGTCAGCTCAGGGATTGGATCTAGCAACCTTTCGGTTACTGGCCCAATGCTCTAACCACTAGGCTACCTGCTGGTTACTGGCCCAATGCTCTAACCACTAGGCTACCTGCTGGTTACTGGCCCAATGCTCTAACCACTGGGCTACCTGCCGCCCCAAATACTGCCATATACTGTCATATACTGTCATATACTGTCATATACTGTCATATACTGCCATATACTGTCATACTGTCATATACTCCTGAGGGCTCCCGAGTGGCATAGCGGTCTAAGGCACTGCATCTCAGTGCAAGAGGCGTACAATTGGCCCAGCATCGTCCATGTTTGGCCGGTGTAGGCCGTCATTGTAAATGAGTATTTGTTCATAACTGACTTGCCTAGTTAAATAAAGGTAAAACAATATATAAAAATACTGCCCTATACCACACTTAAAAAGTGCCATTTCTCACCATTAACACATCCAAGTCCCTGACATAGACATACTCTGAGAGCCATCAAAATGTTTCAGCTTTAAGGGTTTTCAAACAAGCTGTTGAGAAATATAACAGTGCGCTGCTATATAGACACATTGTCCTTGGAGAGAAAGGGGGAACAGAAATAGGTTTGTGTGAATGTGGTTATCTGTCCATTCACAGATGAATTTAGTAGGTTTGAGGCGTTGCCACGTGAATCATTAATGAGCTGACTAATGTTACAGACCAGGCCAGGAGGTTTGAGCATCATGTCCCTGGACAGCTCAGAACACCACTACTTACTACACTCTGTGTGTGTGTGTGTGTGTGTGTGTGTGTGTGTGTGTGTGTGTGCAGGGGCGGTCTCCTCTTACCTCTGGGGCCTGCCCGGGATAATCACATGATGTCGGCTGACAGGGTTGGGTGGGACAGTGTGTCTGCGTGTGAGAGAGGAACTAGTAAAAAAGTCTGAAAATGTATGAACTCACTACTGTAAGTTTCTGGATAAGAGCATCTGCGACAACATGAGCCCGGTGAGCACGCATGCTCAGAGTCTCTCTGGATAAGAGCATCTTCTAAATGACTAACATGTAAGTCTCTCTGGATAAGAGTGTCTGCTAAATGACTAACGTGTAAGAATGTAGATGTAGTCAGACACAGTGGTCACACTATCTCCCTGCTGACAAGTGTCACCAGACCCAGCTGCTCAGAGGTCTCTGACTGTCATATGGGATAGAGGGGCGGGAGAGGGAGGCGGACAGGGGGATGAGGAGAGGGGTGGAAGATGGAAGCAGACGGGGGGATGAGGAGAGGGGTGGAAGAGGTGGCGGACGGGGGAATGGGGTGTGGGAGGTGACAACAGGGCCCTGCTGAGAGCGACGAGCACGTCCCCCTTCGCATTACAGATTTCAGCACCCGTACATTTCCCCATCTCTAACCCCCCCACCCCCCCTCCTCCCCCTGTGCCCTCTCACGCCCTCCCCTTGCTGGGCCCAGGAAGGGGGGGAGGGTACTAGGCTCTGGGTACAAGCCTAAAGTGAGGCGCTACATAACTCTGACGTGTTTCCTTAGATTAGATTTGTATTGTCAGATATGTTTGACGGGGACAGACACCGGGCATTTACACGTCTATATATAGCCGTCGTTAAATGCGCCAAAGGCTTAGCCACGAACAAATTCACATACACGCAATTTGTTTCACCCTGTTTTACTGTGCAGCTCAGTTGGCAGAGCATGGCACTTATAATGCCAGGGTTGTGGGTTCCATTCCCACGGGGGACCAGTACAGGAAAAACATAATGAAAATGTATGCACTCACTCCTGTAAGTTGCACTGGATCAGAGTGTCTGCTAAAATACTTATTTTTATTTTTAAGTACCTACAGCAGCACCTGAAAAGTGTGAAAATGTACACCTAGCATATTGGTACGTAGCCTGACCCTATTTAACATTGACGGCGTCCCCGTGGGGCGCTGATGTGGGGGATTCAGCAGTAGCCGGTCTCCTTGGGTAGTGTTCTTAGCCATTAATAACCTCACTTTGCACCTCTAATGAAAGCGTGGGATAGGGTTGCGCTGCTTGGAAGGCTGCCATGCTTCCTCGAGAAGGGAAGCTTGTTAATTAGCGTTTGGTTAATTGTGACCCTTTATAAATATACTGCAGTACACTCTTATACCCTCCACGGCCCCATGCTGCCACCCAGCCAGTCTGCCAGCCAGCTACCCAGCCAGTCAGCCAGCCAGCTACCCAGACACCCAGCCAGTCAGCCAGCCAGCTACCTAGACACCCAGCCAGTCAGCCAGCCAGCTACCCAGACAGTCAGCTACCCAGCCAGCCAGCTACCCAGACAGTCAGCTACCCAGCCACCCAGCTAGCCAGCCAGGATCTTACTTCCCAGAAATGTGCTTGTGTCAGTCAAGAGCGAAAGCAGCTTTTCACACTCACGCACACACCCACACATGCACACGCTGGGGGTCATGTTCAGCCTGAGTGTGAAAATAAGATCCCTGCTTCAATAAATACCTCTTAACAGCAGAGCAGTTAGTGGCTTTCCAGCTATGCCTGGCGTCCCCTGGATAAACCGCCTCATTAGTGACTGGGGACCTAATATCTGCTGCCCAGTTTAACACTGTTTAGATTTACACTTACTGGTCTGTCGCCCTGCCAAATCAGAGACCCGGGTCACTTCTCGGGCCCTTTTTATTTGCTGTTCATGTGGTATTTAACAAGTAATAACCTGTCCGCAGCGGCCCCAGCTATTTCGAGTAGCCTGGGGCGGTGTCGGAGTAGAGTGGAATAAAGGTCGGTAGCAGTGTGAGGAGTGAGCTGAGTGCAGGGCAGGCAGGCAGGCTGGAACCCTAGCCCCCGTACGTCTCTGAAAGTGTTGCTCAGCGTAATGAAGATCTCAGGCCACTCTAGTGTCACTCCAGACACCGGGCAAGG
This sequence comes from Salmo salar, assembly GCF_965601325.2. Lineage (NCBI taxonomy): Eukaryota > Metazoa > Chordata > Actinopteri > Salmoniformes > Salmonidae > Salmo > Salmo salar. The sequence continues at coordinate 42,976,118 of NC_138316.1, forward strand.
CCCAATGAGGCATGTTCAGAGGCTCCCGGGCCTCTTTCTCTCTCTCTCACTCTCTCACTCTCTCACTCTCTCATTCTCTCACACTCTCACACTCAAGGAAACTCTTTAGCCACTGTCTCTTTGTAGCTCCTCTCTGGTGTAAGATACTGTTGATACCTACCTTCTTTCCAGGACAGATAGGTGATGACTGTACCACTTTGACCACTTTAATTTCAGATAGTGTGACCATCGGTGTGGTAGTGGTGCATGCCTAGCTTTAGATGGGATGAAATTGGAACTTGAGACTTCAAATCTATTTATATAGCACTTCTTACATCAGCTGATATATCAAAGTGCTGTACAGACACCCAGCCTAAAACCCCAAACAGCAAGCAATGCAGGTGTAGAAGCACGGTGGCTAGGAAAAACTCCCTAGAATGGCCAAAACCTAGGAAGAAACCTAGGTCAGGGTTCCATAGCTGCAGGCAGAACAGTTGGAACTGGAGCAGCAGCACGGCCAGGTGGACTGGGGACAACAAGGAGTCATCATGCCAGGTCCATGATCCTAGGGCTCAGGTCCTCCGAGAGAGAGAAAGAAAGAGAGAATTAGAGAGAGCATACTTAAATTCACACAGGACACCGGATAAGACCGGAGAAATACTCCAGATATAACATACTGACCCTAGCTCCCCGACACATAAACTACTGCAGCATAAATACTGGAGGCTGAGACAGCAGGGGTCAGGAGACCCTGACTTGAGGTCAAGGAGACCCTGACTTGAGGTCAAGTTGAACTTTTTCATTAATCTCATATTTGACATCTAGGCAGGATTTAGTTGGAACTTGACTTATGTGAACAATTCCAGTTCAGTATACAGACCAACTAATTTTATTGCACTATAATGTTACGACCCCTTGTGTACATAAACCTGAACAGCTCGGATGTAAAGGGGAACATTTCAGATTTTATTACATATTTGCCTGATGCCACAATTTTCATACAAATCATGAACAGATTATGATTCCATACGCCAACTAATGAAACATATAACTATATGAACTACACAAAGTGTATAGCTAAGCAAAAACATTCTATGGATCTACATAAAACATGCAGGCAAACAGAGACATATGGCCTTGGAAAGATGCTAGAAGGTCCCTTCCATAAGCCTTTATCTCCAAGGAGGATCCCTGAAATGAACAGACACGATGCATCAGCCAGGTGGCTCTTTGGAAGATAGTGCCAAGAGATGAAACAATCTCAGTGTCAGCATTTTAATTTGATCCGCCGTTTGCACATATGTCTTTAAAGTCTATGGGGAGCGTGAAGGATTGATGCAGTTGGCCAACAGTCTCCAACAGTCTTCGACAGACTCCAGAAGTGCAGGTTAGCGCTGCAGGCTAATCTGTAGCCAGTCTGGGCCCCTGAATGCCCAAGCTGGTTGGATGGCAGGGCGAATGATCTCCTCCTCTGATCCTCAGCCTTCTGGATGCCCAGAATGTGCCAACTATTCTGCTCCTTTGTTGTGGGTGCCAGTGGCCTCCAGAAGGGAAGGGGAGGAGCAAATAGACACAAACACAGGGGAAGGAGAGAGGGGAGGAGAGGAGAGGGAGGAGAGGGAGGAGAGGGAGGAGAGGGAGGAGAGGAGAGGGAGGAGAGAGAGGAGAGAGAAGAGAGAGAGGAGAGGGAAGAGAGAGAGGAGAGGGAAGAGAGGGAGGAGAGAGAGGAGAGGGAGGAGAGAGAGGAGAGGGAGGAGAGAGAGGAGAGGGAGGAGAGAGAGGAGAGGGAAGAGAGAGAGGAGAGGGAGGAGAGAGAGGAGAGGGAAGAGAGAGAAGAGAGAGAGGAGAGGGAGGAGAGGGAGGAGAGAGAGGAGAGGGAGGAGAGAGAGGAGAGAGAGGAGAGGGAAGAGAGAGAGGAGAGGGAGGAGAGAGAGGAGAGGGAGGATAATAGAAGGGGCTACTCATTCCAGGACTGGATAAATGGAAGGGGCAGCCATTCCGTCTTGGAACAGAGGGCCTTGGGCCACTTTTCAGTTAAACTGCAGTTCTTCGTCTTGATCTATAACAACCTATTGGGATTCACATCCAGGTGCTGCACATGACCTGGGGGTTATCACCGTGACCTGGGGGTTATCACCGTGACCTGGGGGTTATCACCGTGACCTGGGGGTTATCACCGTGACCTGGGGGTTATCACCGTGACCTGGGGGTTATCACCGTGACCTGGGGGTTATCACCGTGACCTGGGGGTTATGACTGTGACCTGGGGGTTATCACCGTGACCTAAGGGTTATCACCATGACCTGAGGGTTATCATACTCTATGAATGGAATTGTAAAAGCAGGTGGGTAAAACCATGTTTATACATTCTCTTTATACATGCTCTTTATACATATTCTTTATACAGGCTCTTTATACGTTTATACATGCTCTTTATACATGGTCTTTATACCTGCTCTTTATACCTGCTCTTTATACTGGCTCTTTATACGTTTATACATGCTCTTTATACATGCTCTTTATACATGCTCTTTATACCTGCTCTTTATACATATTCTTTATACAGGCTCTTTATACGTTTATACATGCTCTTTATACATGCTCTTTATACATGGTCTTTATACCTGCTCTTTATACCGGCTCTTTATACCGGCTCTTTATACATGCTCTTTATACATGCTCTTTATACATTCTCTTTATACATGCTCTTTATACATATTCTTTATACAGGCTCTTTATACGTTTATACATGCTCTTTATACATGCTCTTTATACCTGCTCTTTATACATGCTCTTTATACTGGCTCTTTATACGTTTATACATGCTCTTTATACATGGTCTTTATACCTGCTCTTTATACAGGCTCTTTATACTGGCTCTTTATACGTTTATACATGCTCTTTATACATGCTCTTTATACATGCTCTTTATACAGGCTCTTTATACGTTTATATATGCTCTTTATACATGCTCTTTATACATGCTCTTTATATATGCTCTTTATACCTGTTCTTTATACCTGCTCTTTATACATGCTCTTTATACTGGCTCTTTATACGTTTATACATGCTCTTTATACATGCTCTTTATACATGCTCTTTATACAGGCTCTTTATACGTTTATATATGCTCTTTATACATGCTCTTTATACATGCTCTTTATATATGCTCTTTATACCTGTTCTTTATACGTGCTATTTATACATGCTATTTATACATGCTCTTTATACCTGCTCTTTATACAGGCTCTTTATACATGCTCTTTATACATGCTCTTTATATATGCTCTTTATATCTGCTCTTTATACGTGCTCTTTATACATGCTCTTTATACATGCTATTTATTCGTGCTCTTTATACATGTTCTTTATACATGCTCTTTATACATGCTCTTTATACATGCTCTTTATACATGCTCTTTATACGTGCTCTTTATACATGCTCTTTATACATGCTCTTTATATATGCTCTTTATACCTGTTCTTTATACGTGCTATTTATACATGCTATTTATACATGCTCTTTATACCTGCTCTTTATACAGGCTCTTTATACGTTTATACATGCTCTTTATACATGCTCTTTATACGTGCTCTTTATACATGTTCTTTATACATGCTCTTTATACATGCTCTTTATATATGCTCTTTATATCTGCTCTTTATACGTGCTCTTTATACGTGCTCTTTATACATGCTCTTTATACATGCTCTTTATATATGCTCTTTATATCTGCTCTTTATACATGCTCTTTATACGTGCTCTTTATACATGCTCTTTATACGTGCTATTTATACGTGCTCTTTATACGTGCTCTTTATACGTGCTCTTTATACCTGTTCTTTATACATGCTCTTTATACATGCTCTTTATACATGCTCTTTATACATGCTCTTTATACATGCTCTTTATACATGCTATTTATACATGCTCTTTATACATGTTCTTTATACATGTTTTTTATATGTTTATACATACTCTTTATACATGCTCTTTATACATGTTCTTTATACATGTTTTTTATATGTTTATACATACTCTTTATACATGTTCTTTATACATGTTTTTTATATGTTTATACATACTCTTTATACATGCTCTTTATACATGTTCTTTATACATGTTTTTTATATGTTTATACATACTCTTTATACATGCTATTTATACATGCTCTTTATACATGTTCTTTATACATGTTTTTTATATGTTTATACATACTCTTTATACATGCTCTTTCTGAACTAATTTACACTCTGAAAGACTGACAATGAGTGTCCTTGACTTGATGTAGGCCTGCTTATAACAGAAAGGATGTGTAAGGCTACCTTATCATCCAAATCTCATTTCAAAAGGTCTTTCTCACAGCTAGTTTTTCTTCATTTCACCCTCCCATTTTGTTTTGCCTGAATAGCAGTAGGTACTAGCTGCAGTAGGCCTACATCTTTGGTTTATTATGAGTGAGCCTGCCTGTATGCCGAGACTGGTTATGTCAGTGTATCTATTCAGTGTGAGAAAAGTCCCCCATTAGAAGCACATTTGAAGAGCCCTAGAGAATGCTACATTGGCGGCAGCTCTACTCTCCTCCACTCATACCCTGCCCGCGTTAACACTCCAACCATTCATCTGTGATTAGAAAACCTCTTGGCTGCCAGAGTTTGCAATCATTTGACTGTAATGAATTCCAATCACTCCCTCCTCCTACCTCTGCCCCCACTTGGGCTGGAGAAGACATAAGGAGTGAGAGAGGGGGGGTGGAGAAGACATAAGGAAAGAGAGAGAGACAGAGAGAGAGAGAGGGGGATGGTGAGACAAAAGGAGAGATGGAGAGAGAGCGAGAGAGAGAGAGGGGGAGACAAGGACAGAGAAAGAGAGAGATAGGTGGTGGAGAAGACATAAGGAGAGAGAGAGCGAGAGAGAAAGAGAGTGGGGGATGGAGAAGACATAAGGAAAGAGAGACAGAAAGAGAGAGAGAGAGAAAGAGAGGGGGATGGAGAGACAAAAGGAGAGAGAGAGAGAGAGAGGGGGGGAGGGGGTGGGGGTGGAGAGACAAAAGGAGAGAGAGGGATGGAGAGACTTAAGGAGGGAGAGAGAGAGAGGGGGGGGGTGGAGAGACAAAGAAGAGCGAGATAGACGATGGGCTGGAGCGACTGAGACGACTTGGCCATGGAGGTAAACAATAGATAGAAATGTAGAAATAGAGAGAGTGCATTGGAGAAAGAGAATGGAATGAAGAGATGGAGAACGGTAGCTGTGGACAGACAGAGGAACGAAAGAAAATAGAATAGACAGAACTATTTCATTAAATAGAGGAGAATGAAGACCGACAGGTAGACAAAGAGAGTTAAAAATTGTGAAACAGAGAGACACACAGCCTTGAGGAGAGAGAGAATGGATAGAACAGGTAGACAAAGAGTTAAAAATTGTGAAACAGAGAGACACACAGCCTTGAGGAGAGAGAGAATGGATAGAACAGGTAGACAAATAGAGTTAAAAATGGTGAAACAGAGAGTAAAAGAAACAACCTGGACAACCTGTAGTCCTTAGCCAAGAATGAGAGAACTACGAATCCAACAATTCTTTGCATTGATGTGTTGGCAGTTGTTCCATAGCTTATATCTCACTCATAGCATTCAATGTTGAATAACAGTCATCTTTAGGAGACATCCCCATGCACCAACATAGTCTCCTAGAATGTGGCTCATATAACTCATTGATTAAGCAGTCATTCAGCAATAAATGTAGTCGGTATTTTGCTTTGAAGGATTAATGGCAAGGTCACCCTACGATAAACACTCTAGTTAATTAGACTAATTAGTGTTGAGCAGAAAATAAACCACCTTTGTTGTTGTTGTATTGTGAATAATTTGATCACGTTCATGCCTCATTAACTCTGTGGGGGATTGGTCCAATAACCAAATAATGCCTCATTAACTCTGTGGGGGATTGGTCCAATAACCAAATAGCCTGTTTATTAACACTGATAGCAATCTGACATCTGGTAGATTGATCATATTAACCATTTTGTGAAATGAAAGCACTGGTAGATACTCTCTTCTTATTGGTCAAATGAAAGCACTGGTAGATACTCTCTTCTTATTGGTCAAATGAAAGCACTGGTAGATAGTCTCTTCTTATTGGTCAAATGAAAGCACTGGTAGATACTCTCTTCTTATTGGTCAAATGAAAGCACTGGTAGATAGTCTCTTCTTATTGGTCAAATGAAAGCACTGGTAGATACTCTCTTCTTATTGGTCAAATGAAAGCACTGGTAGATACTCTCTTCTTATTGGTCAAATGAAAGCACTGGTTGATACTCTTTTCCTATTGGTCATATGGGTTATCTATATTACAACACAGATATATGAATGAATGCCTCACGTCATACAGATTATTATTTCAATGATTTGCTTGTTGGTTGAGTTAATTGATTTACGCTATGTAGTAATTCAGTCTATTTGTTTGTTTATTGATGAATTGCTCATATTATTTATTACTTTGTCGATGTTATGATTGATGGAATATCGACCGTTTTGTTTTCTTGAATGACGGCCCGCTCTGACAAATAGCATTTAGCCATATCACCAGCACAATCTAACCTTGCTATATGCTAGAATTAACCAGATCTCATTGCTATAATGCTAACGCTGGCTTTGAAGGGACTGCAGCGCGGTCGCTCAGTAGCTCTATTAGCAACCAGCTATCACTCTCACCTCCAAATGTTCCCTATTTCCCATTGCCCTTGATAAATGGTGCGGCCTCCCCTGAGTGATGGATGGACAGGCCTTGAATAACACACACCAGGTATACTGGATAATCTAAAGGTGAAGTCTCCATTTGTTATCTCACACACACACACACACACACACACACACACACACACACACACACACACACACACACACACACACACACACAGTCTGTGAGTGATGATGCGGCAGACAGCTGCTCCATGACGACGACCTTTCCCCAGCACCATCCTGACCCACTCTGTCCCCCAGATTGATCCACCCCTTTGGTCAGCAGTGTCTCTGTCACATTGTATCATCTGCACAGTCACACCATGTATAGTCAGTAGATAAGGACCAGTCAATCCATGAATAGTCAGTAGATAAGGACCAGTCACACCATGTAGAGTCAGTAGATAAGGACCAGTCAGTAGATATGGACCAGTCATACCATGTATAGTCAGTAGATAAGGACCAGTCACACCATGTATAGTCAGTAGATATGGACCAGTCACACCATGTATAGTCAGTAGATATGGACCAGTCACACCATGTATAGTCAGTAGAAAAGGACCAGTCACACCATGTATAGTCAGTAGATATGGACCAGTCAGTAGATAAGGACCAGTCACACCATGCATAGTCAGGAGATATGGACCAGTCAGTAGATAAGGACCAGTCAATCCATGTATAGTCAGTAGATAAGGACCAGTCAGTAGATATGGACCAGTCACACCATGTATAGTCAGTAGATAAGGACCAGTCACACCATGTATAGTCAGTAGATAAGGACCAGTCACACCATGTATAGTCAGTAGATAAGGACCAGTCACACCATGTATAGTCAGTAGATATGGACCAGTCACACCATGTATAGTCAGTAGATAAGCACCAGTCAGTAGATAAGGACCAGTCACACCATGTATAGTCAGTAGATAAGGACCAGTCACATCATGTATAGTCAGTAGATATGGACCAGTCATACCATGTATAGTCAGTAGATAAGGACCAGTCAGTAGATAAGGACCAGTCACACCATGTATAGTCAGTAGATAAGGACCAGTCACACCATGTATAGTCAGTAGATAATGACCAGTCACACCATGTATAGTCAGTAGATAATGACCAGTCAATCCATGAATAGTCAGTAGATAATGACCAGTCAGTAGATAAGGACCAGTCACACCATGTATAGTCAGTAGATAAGGACCAGACAGTAGATAAGGACCAGTCACACCATGTATAGTCAGTAGATAATGACCAGTCAATCCATGAATAGTCAGTAGATAATGACCAGTCAGTAGATAAGGACCAGTCACACCATGTATAGTCAGTAGATAAGGACCAGACAGTAGATAAGGACCAGTCACACCATGTATAGTCAGTAGATAAGGACCAGTCAAACCATGTATAGTCAGTAGATATGGACCAGTCAGTAGATAATGACCAGTCAATCCATGAATAGTCAGTAGATCATGACCAGTCAGTAGATAAGGACCAGTCACACCATGTATAGTCAGTAGATAAGGACCAGTCAGTAGATAAGGACCAGTCAATCCATGAATAGTCAGTAGATATGGACCAGTCAGTAGATAAGGACCAGTCACACCATGTATAGTCAGTAGATATGGACCAGTCAGTAGATAAGGACCAGTCACACCATGTATAGTCAGTAGATAAGGACCAGTCAGTAGATAAGGACCAGTCACGACATGTATAGTCAGTAGATAAGGACCAGTCAGTAGATAAGGACCAGTCACGACATGTATAGTCAGTAGATAAGGACCAGTCAGTAGATATGGACCAGTCACACCATGTATAGTCAGTAGATAATGACCAGTCAGTAGATATGGACCAGTAACACCATGTATAGTCAGTAGATAAGGACCAGTCAGTAGATAAGGACCAGTCACACCTTGTATAGTCAGTAGATAAGGACCAGTCACGACATGTATAGTCAGTAGATAAGGACCAGTCACACCATGTATAGTCAGTAGATAAGCACCAGTCAGTAGATAAGGACCAGTCACACCATGTATAGTAAGTAGATAAGGACCAGTCATACTATGTATAGTCAGTAGATAAGGACCAGTCACACCATGTATAGTCAGTAGATATGGACCAGTCACACCATGTATAGTCAGTAGATATGGACCAGTCAGTAGATAAGGACCAGTCACACCATGTATAGTCAGTAGATAAGGACCAGTCACACCATGTATAGTCAGTAGATATGGACCAGTCATACCATGTATAGTCAGTAGATGAGGGCCAGTCATACCATGTATAGTAAGTAGATAAGGACCAGTCAGTAAATAAGGACCAGTCACACCATGTATAGTCAGTAGATAAGGACCAGTCAGTAGATAAGGACCAGTCACACCATGTATAGTCAGTCGATAAGGACCAGTCACATCATGTATAGTCAGTAGATAAGGACCAGTCAGTAAATAAGGACCAGTCACACCATGTATAGTCAGTAGATAAGGACCAGTCAGTAGATAAGGACCAGTCACACCATGTATAGTCAGTAGATAAGGACCAGTCACACCATGTATAGTCAGTAGATGAGGACCAGTCAGTAAATAAGGACCAGTCACACCATGTATAGTCAGTAGATAAGGACCAGTCACACCATGTATAGTCAGTAGATAAGGACCAGTCAGTAGATAAGGACCAGTCACACCATGTATAGTCAGTCGATAAGGACCAGTCACATCATGTATAGTCAGTAGATAAGGACCAGTCAGTAAATAAGGACCAGTCACACCATGTATAGTCAGTAGATAAGGACCAGTCAGTAGATAAGGACCAGTCACACCATGTATAGTCAGTAGATAAGGACCAGTCAGTAGATAAGGACCAGTCACACCATGTATAGTCAGTAGATAAGGACCAGTCAGTAGATAAGGACCAGTCACACCATGTATAGTCAGTAGAAAAGGACCAGTCACACCATGTATAGTCAGTAGATAAGGACCAGTCACACCATGTATAGTCAGTCGATATGGACCAGTCACACCATGTATAGTCAGTAGATAAGGACCAGTCAGTAGATAAGGACCAGTCACACCATGTATAGTCAGTAGATAAGGACCAGTCACACCATGTATAGTCAGTAGATATGGACCAGTCAGTAGATAAGGACCAGTCACACCATGCATAGTCAGGAGATATGGACCAGTCAGTAGATAAGGACCAGTCAATCCATGTATAGTCAGTAGATAAGCACCAGTCAGTAGATAAGGACCACTCAGTAGATATGGACCAGTCAATCCATGAATAGTCAGTAGATTAGGACCAGTCAGACCATGTATAGTCAGTAGATAAGGACCTGTCAGTAGATAAGGACCAGTCACACCATGTATAGTCAGTAGATAAGGACCAGTCATACCATGTATAGTCAGTAGATAAGGACCAGTCACACCATGTATAGTCAGTAGATATGGACCAGTCAGTAGATAAGGACCAGTCACACCATGTATAGTCGGTAGATAAGGACCAGTCACACCATGTATAGTCAGTAGATAAGGACCAGTCAGTAGATATGGACCAGTCAATCCATGAATAGTCAGTGGATTAGGACCAGTCAGACTATGTATAGTCAGTAGATATGGACCAGTCACACCATGTATAGTCAGTAGATAAGGACCAGTCAGTAGATAAGGACAAGTCACACCATGTGTAGTCAGTAGATAAGGACCAGTCATACCATGTATAGTCAGTAGATATGGACCAGTCACACCATGTATAGTCAGTAGATATGGACCAGTCACACCATGTATAGTCAGTAGATAAGGACCAGTCACACCATGTATAGTCAGTAGATAAGGACCAGTCACACCATGTATAGTCAGTAGATATGGACCAGTCACACCATGTATAGTCAGTAGATATGGACCAGTCACACCATGTATAGTCAGTAGATATGGACCAGTCACACCATGTATAGTCAGTAGATATGGACCAGTCACACCATGTATAGTCAGTAGATATGGACCAGTCACACCATGTATAGTCAGTAGATAATGACCAGTCAGTAGATATGGACCAGTAACACCATGTATAGTCAGTAGATAAGGACCAGTCAGTAGATAAGGACCAGTCACACCTTGTATAGTCAGTAGATAAGGACCAGTCACACCATGTATAGTCAGTAGATAAGGACCAGTCACACCATGTATAGTCAGTAGATAAGGACCAGTCAGTAGATAAGGACCAGTCACACCATGTATAGTCAGTAGATAAGGACCAGTCACACCATGTATAGTCAGTAGATATGGACCAGTCATACCATGTATAGTCAGTAGATAAGGACCAGTCACACCATGTATAGTCAGTAGATAAGGACCAGTCAGTAGATAAGGACCAGTCACACCATGTATAGTCAGTAGATATGGACCAGTCACACCATGTATAGTCAGTAGATAAGGACCAGTCACACCATGTATAGTCAGTAGATATGGACCAGTCACACCATGTATAGTCAGTAGATATGGACCAGTCACACCATGTATAGTCAGTAGATATGGACCAGTCAGTAGATAAGGACCAGTCACACCATGTATAGTCAGTAGATAAGGACCAGTCACACCATGTATAGTCAGTAGATATGGACCAGTCATACCATGTATAGTCAGTAGATAAGGACCAGTCAGTAAATAAGGACCAGTCACACCATGTATAGTCAGTAGATAAGGACCAGTCAGTAGATAAGGACCAGTCACACCATGTATAGTCAGTCGATAAGGACCAGTCACATCATGTATAGTCAGTAGATAAGGACCAGTCAGTAAATAAGGACCAGTCACACCATGTATAGTCAGTAGATAATGACCAGTCAGTAGATAAGGACCAGTCACACCATGTATAGTCAGTAGATAAGGACCAGTCACACCATGTATAGTCAGTAGATAAGGACCAGTCAGTAAATAAGGACCAGTCACACCATGTATAGTCAGTAGATAAGGACCAGTCACATCATGTATAGTCAGTAGATAAGGACCAGTCAGTAAATAAGGACCAGTCACACCATGTATAGTCAGTAGATAAGGACCAGTCAGTAGATAAGGACCAGTCACACCATGTATAGTCAGTAGATAAGGACCAGTCACACCATGTATAGTCAGTAGATGAGGACCAGTCAGTAAATAAGGACCAGTCACACCATGTATAGTCAGTAGATAAGGACCAGTCACACCATGTATAGTCAGTAGATAAGGACCAGTCAGTAGATAAGGACCAGTCACACCATGTATAGTCAGTCGATAAGGACCAGTCACATCATGTATAGTCAGTAGATAAGGACCAGTCAGTAAATAAGGACCAGTCACACCATGTATAGTCAGTAGATAAGGACCAGTCAGTAGATAAGGACCAGTCACACCATGTATAGTCAGTAGATAAGGACCAGTCACACCATGTATAGTCAGTAGATGAGGACCAGTCAGTAAATAAGGACCAGTCACACCATGTATAGTCAGTAGATAAGGACCAGTCAGTAGATAAGGACCAGTCACACCATGTATAGTCAGTAGAAAAGGACCAGTCACACCATGTATAGTCAGTAGATAAGGACCAGTCACACCATGTATAGTCAGTCGATATGGACCAGTCACACCATGTATAGTCAGTAGATAAGGACCAGTCAGTAGATAAGGACCAGTCACACCATGTATAGTCAGTAGATAAGGACCAGTCACACCATGTATAGTCAGTAGATATGGACCAGTCAGTAGATAAGGACCAGTCACACCATGCATAGTCAGGAGATATGGACCAGTCAGTAGATAAGGACCAGTCAATCCATGTATAGTCAGTAGATAAGCACCAGTCAGTAGATAAGGACCACTCAGTAGATATGGACCAGTCAATCCATGAATAGTCAGTAGATTAGGACCAGTCAGACCATGTATAGTCAGTAGATAAGGACCTGTCAGTAGATAAGGACCAGTCACACCATGTATAGTCAGTAGATAAGGACCAGTCATACCATGTATAGTCAGTAGATAAGGACCAGTCACACCATGTATAGTCAGTAGATATGGACCAGTCAGTAGATAAGGACCAGTCACACCATGTGTAGTCAGTAGATAAGGACCAGTCATACCATGTATAGTCAGTAGATATGGACCAGTCACACCATGTATAGTCAGTAGATATGGACCAGTCACACCATGTATAGTCAGTAGATAAGGACCAGTCACACCATGTATAGTCAGTAGATAAGGACCAGTCACACCATGTATAGTCAGTAGATATGGACCAGTCACACCATGTATAGTCAGTAGATATGGACCAGTCACACCATGTATAGTCAGTAGATATGGACCAGTCACACCATGTATAGTCAGTAGATATGGACCAGTCACACCATGTATAGTCAGTAGATATGGACCAGTCAGTAGATATGGACCAGTCACACCATGTATAGTCAGTAGATATGGACCAGTCACACCATGTATAGTCAGTAGATATGGACCAGTCACACCATGTATAACCAGTAGATGAGGGCCAGTTAAACTCTGTCTGGATGTGTAGCTGTAATGGTTAAGACATGGTGGAGATACCTCGTGAGGCCGGCATTTGATCGTTGCCGATAATGCTGTACAGTATACCGGCATTCAACGATCCACCCCGAGATGTGGATTCAGACATACTTTACGAAGGGATGTGGCTCTGTGTCAATGTCTAATGATGATGTCCATGAATGTACAACCGTGTGATAGGACGTTCGTCAAGCAGTTTGGGAGAGTTGTGCCTGCCATATTGTTATCAATGCCTCCAATATAGCCTGGTCTAGATTCAGTCAGATCAAGGGTTAACCCGCGATTAGCCGACACCCACATAGCTGTTTTTGTTGTCTGTGTCAGATGTGTAACTATGTCAGAGCTGTCAAATCAGTGAGCGGCTGCTCGGGTGGTCATTTTCACGAAGCCACACCCATCCCACTCACGTTACAACTTCAGAACGAGAAAGTGTCTGCTATATAGAAATAATGACACTCAAATTAACAAAAGAATGAGCATTTCTATCAGCCCAATCTCACAACTACCCATTATCAAGAATTCTGATGAAATAGACACAAATTACAAATGACAGACACAATTTTTTTTTAAATAAGTGTGTCCAGAAAATGATTTTGTATCCAGTGCGTTTCAATCACAGATGAAGGTAAGACCGAAACGATAGGAGGGAGGTTGCTCAAGGAGGATGGGTGGGCGTATAACGCGAAGGTGATGGACAACTTCATAATTTTAGCTAATTTTGTAACTACTTGCTACTTTTTATCTACTTAGCTAGCATGTTAGCTAACCCTTACCCTAACCCTAACCTTAACGCCTAGCCTAGCTAACATTAGCCACCTAGCTAAACTAGCTAACATTAGCCACAACAAATTTGAATTATTATGAAGAAAATCATGAACTGGACACAAGACATTTACATTTTTTGTGTGCCTGTCACAAATTTCAAATTAGTAATTTGTGTCTATTTTACGATAATTTGTGATGGTATTGTATGTTGCTCACATGCTATGTGCTCTGACTTGTAAACAAGGCTGTTGAGAAAAGCCGTCATTTTGACTCCAACATTATAACAGTCTAATAAATATATTTCATATATGGTATTGGGAAAATGTACATTTGGTTGTGTTTATGAAGGTCTTGGATAACGTAAAAAAATTGTTATTTCAAAGAACACCATAGCATTTTCATTAGTTTATCTTACTGTAAGCTAACTATTGACTCATGCTCATGTGTGAAACAGAGGTCAATCTTGGAAATAGTGATATTTTGAAACAGTCTTACCTGCATGTGACTCTGGAAAGAGGATTTGGAGAAAAAAAACACTTTGTCACTCCCTGGAAAAAAATTACATGTTCTTTTAAAACTGCTAAAACAAATTATGTTTGTGATATCGAAATTTTAACAACATACCTGTGTTTAATAGATGTATTTAGGAAAAGTCAAGCATGGAGGCAGGCGTGGCAGAGATACAGTATCTCAATTTGAAATTCATATTAAGTCAAAATGACTCAATTGGCGCTTCTAGTGTTGATGCGACTCTGTGCAGCCAATGACAGTGTCCGCTTTAGACGTAATCCGGGAGCCACTTGTGGATTTGACAGCTCTAGCGCAGTTCCACCTCCAACACCGCCAAAACAAATGCTTTGTGGGAGTCGGCTAGTGCGGATCTGATAGAATCTTGCCTTTGAATCAAATCTGAAACAGCCGAGCAGAAAATCTCATTCAGTGACAATTGAGTTCTTTGATTGAAATAATGGTGCAATTCCAGCTGAGATCATTTGTGTTTTCAAGACACAACACTACATTATCTCACATAGACCTACCTGTGCTCCATGCGTGCTCCTGGCCACATTCACGGTCATTAGAGAGATAACGCAAAACGTGTTGTTTAGCTGCTCTAGTGGCCCTAGATGGAGAGAGAGACAGACAGAGGTACAGCGAGAGAAAGAGAGAAAAAGAAAGACGATGAAAGAGGTTAGTTGGCTTCTTATTCTTCTCCACGCTGCATTAAATGTCTTGCAATGTGTTTCCCACCCTGTTCACTGGTAGGAAGACACTCCCTTGAAGGTATTTCAGAGAGTACACTACAGAGACTGTATCTACCATCCACCATCCAGCCCTTCACTGTGATAGACTGTATCTACCATCCACCATCCAGCCCTTCACTGTGATAGAGACTGTATCTACCATCCACCATCCAGCCCTTCACTGTGATAGAGACTGTATCTACCATCCACCATCCAGCCCTTCACTGTGATAGAGACTGTATCTACCATCCACCATCCAGCCCTTCACTGTGATAGAGACTGTATCTACCATCCACCATCCAGCCCTTCACTGTGATAGAGACTGTATCTACCATCCACCATCCAGCCCTTCACTGTGATAGAAACTGTATCTACCATCCACCATCCAGCCCTTCACTGTGATAGAGACTGTATCTACCATCCAGCCCTTCACTGTGATAGAGACTGTATCTACCATCCACCATTCAGCCCTTCACTGTTATAGCTAGTGCCAGCTTCCTAAAGATCCAATCTGATTTGAAGTCAGGCTGGCGTGACACTGAGACAGTCATGGCCTATCTGTGACCTCCTCTCTGCCCTCCATCCTCCTAGTGACGGCTTGGCTTTGCCAGGGTTTCACCCAGGGCACTCTCAAACAGCTCTAAGAGTGAGAACCAGCTCATGTGTGTTCCGGCTGGAAAATTGGATGGAGAAAAAAAACATCTGTACCCAGGCCTAACAACGCTTCAGGCTCTCGGTGAACTTAAAGAGCAGATTGGAGGGTTGATGTGGTGCCTAGCCACCCAGCTGCCAAGCCATTCAGCCCCAACCTCTGCACTGTCTCCTGGGGTGATGAGGTAGCGGGCCGTGTGTGTGTATGTGTGTGTATGTGTGCGCATGCGTGCATGTGTGTGGGTCTCTCCAGGGAAGGTGACAGAGAATCAAGCTGTGTCTGTGATTTCTGACTCGGCCTGACAGTGCAACCCACATCCGCAGGGGGCCTGGTTCAATGCTGCTGGTGCCTGGTGGTGACACACACACACACACACACACACACACACACACACACACACACACACACACACACACACACACACACACACACACACACACAAAAGACACTTCGCTTCAAGTCCTGTCTTATCGTTGTGATACCAATCATCACACAGTGCTCTTATCCAGCAGGACTCCCATAATCTTCTCTGGCCATCGATTGGCTATTAACTGCTGAGAGAACTAATGCCGTTTGTATTGATGGGAAGAGCTTACTAAAGACCCACTGTAAATAGAATCCATCAGTGTCTCAGCATGAGTCTGTGAACCCACAAGATACATCTGTTATCTCATACGTGCCAATTCTCTCTTCCTCATTCTCCTGCTTTCATATATGTACGTTAATCAATGATTAATGAATGTTTGGTAAACATAAAAGCGTCAGGGAGTCAATAAACAAAATGATTTACAGCATATGATTTGTTCAGATCAAGACCTGGTTTTAAATGCTGTTAGTTAGTTATCACAGTGCTGTTATCCTATTGTTATGGGAGGGCATGTCTGGAGATAATGAGGCCATTTTAATTGACAATACTATTCTGTTGATCATTCACTGATTTGACTCCTTAAAAAACAGATTAACATCTGGTGCATCAGTTTCCAGTGACCTCATACCGCCAATGACACCAAGGAGAAAAGGCATGTGGGTCACTGACGTCACAGAGTGACCAAACAGCAGATGGCGCTCATCGCTTTCCAGCCTCCTCCTCCAGGGCGCCTCCCCTCCTCCCTTCTCCCTCCATCCCCCCATTTCCCTCTCATCCCCCCTTTTCCTCTGGCCCTGGTCCCTCCTACACACTGTGCACTTGTTCCTTTGTGCTCGGGGATGTCAAGTTCCACACAGAAGCAAGTGGCTTGGCCGCACAAAGAGCCCTCTCATGGCCAGAGAACATCCCCACACCAGGCAACCACACGTACACTGAGCCAACAGAGCCTGCATCATACAGTATGTCACTCCCCATGCCCCTCCATGACATTAATCCAACATGGCCGCCGAGTTGCTATCAGGAGCATGCAGGATGATGAGGCATTTGTGTATAAGAGTGCATATGAGTAGTATGCCACTACAACGATCAGTACAGACAGATTACTACAACGATCAGCACAGACAGATTACTACAACGATCAGTACAGACAGATTACTACAACGATCAGCACAGACAGATTACTACAACGATCAGCACAGACAGATTACTACAACGATCAGCACAGACAGATTACTACAACGATCAGCACAGACAGATTACTACAACGATCAGCACAGACAGATTACTACAACGATCAGCACAGACAGATTACTACAACGATCAGCACAGACAGATTACTACAACGATCAGCACAGACAGATTACTACAACGATCAGCACAGACAGATTACTACAACGATCAGCACAGACAGATTACTACAACGATCAGCACAGACGGATGTCGGATCATTTGTGTATCGTTTTGAATTATGAGTTTTAAATACTGTATCAACGGCCAGGCGTTTGCATTTAGTGCAGAACCAGGATGGAATGAAACATCCTGAAACCTGAACTACAGATCACCCTCCTCCAATCACCCCCCTCCAGTCACCTTCCTCCAATCACCCCCCTCCAGTCACCTTCCTCCAGTCACCCTCCTCCAGTCACCCCCCTCCAGTCACCCTCCTCCAGTCACCCCCCCAGTCACCCTCCTCCAGTCACCCCCCCCCAGTCACCCTCCTCCAGTCACCCTCCTCCAGTCACCCTCCTCCAGTCACCCCCCTCCAGTCACCCCCCTCCAGTCACCCTCCTCCAGTCACCCTCCTCCAGTCACCTTCCTCCAGTCATCTTCCTCCAGTCACCCTCCTCCAGTCACCTTCCTCCAGTCACCTTCCTCCAGTCACCTTCCTCCAGTCACCCTCCTCCAGTCACCCCCCCTCCAGTCACCTTCCTCCAGGCACCTTCCTCCAGTCACCCTCCTCCAGTCAGGGAGCCAACATCTCCATATCCATGCTGAGCTCACACCTGAGCATGGAGAGCCTCACAAGTTTGACCAAATTAACTTATATCTTTCAGTCTAATACAGCTATTTACTTCAGCTACTTTGTAGCTCTTCATAAGAAGCTTTTTGTAAGTAGTTAGGCCTAACATGTTGACCACACCACCCGTGTCGCGTGTGCAAGGGTTGCAAAATACATTGAAATGACGTACATTTAAATAAATTACACATACATGTTATTCAATCATTGCATCCACACTGCTTGCGTGCGTCAACGAGCGTCTGCGTAGCCAGGCGCTAAAATAGAACTTGGTTCTATTTGTGACGCTTGATGCGCTGCAAGTCCCGCCTTTCCCATCTCTTCATTGCTTTCTAGGAGCATATACCCACGTGAGTGATTGAAAGAGGAACTGAGGTCCACACTCCAGTCCAGTTGGTGGTGGTAATGCACCTTAAAGTTGGTTGCCAACCGGCCATATAAAGTCCAAAAAGGAAGAAGAAGCCTGAAGGAGGAGAGATTACTAGAAACTAACTCGGTTTACCGTTTTATCTGTGGATTCATTGTCGGAGTAGAGGACCTTGTGCATTTCAGGTAAAATAACAACCCAATGTTAATATCCCAGGACAAATTAGCTAGCAACATCAAGCTAGCTAGCTAAATTGCCATAAATGTTTAATGCTTTTTGACCTGTCCCCAAATGAATATAGTTTGTTTAGAGTTCGTTTTGATATTTCAACCTGCGTGTCCTGATTGCGTCTGGTGTGGGTGGACAAAATCAACATGTACGCGATGGTGCATGTGGACGCACGCACATGAGCAAGTAATGTGGTCAGCATGTAACTGTCCTCTCCAAGTTTAGCTGTAAATTAGCCAGAAAGGATTTGAGAAATATGATTGGTTGATGATAGGCCTATGACATTGGCCTACATCTCGTCTGGCACTGCGCAGAATATCGCATCTCAACAACGATTGGAGAAGTGTTGAACATCACCAGTAGGCTTAGGCTACCACATCTTGATGGTTTATATATTTTCATAAGCGCAAATGACTGCAAAAGACAGGTTGGAATGTCTGACTGAAATATGGGGCAAATAAAAAAATATCTAAATTAGTGGTCTCTGAATTTGTTGCTAAATTGCAATCCGGGTACATGTGTTCACCCTATCTCTATGTGCCCATCCACATCCATCCTCGGCCCAAACCCCCACCCCTCCCCCACCAGTGGCCCTCCAGGCTGCCTGACTAGTTCTAATGGACCAGGGTCAGACTTCCTCTCGGCCCACCAGGCCCTGGGCTCTAGGAACTGGCACTGAAACCCTTGCCGGGCGGGCGGCCTGCACTACGACACTTCGGCCAGGTGGCCATCTGTTCCTCCTAACAGCCCGTCTTCTTGTTAATGTGCTGCCTCGTGACGGATGTAGGCCTCATGCTGGCCATGCATAAAGAGACAGCGACAATCTGTAGCTAAAATTAAACAGATTGATGTGCACTGGGGCAGCACAGACAAACACCTCACTCAGACACAGCCAGCTCCCCTTCTTCTGGTGGGCTAGCACTCCCTCCCTCCCACGCTTACTGTGGTGTAGAAAAAAGCTCTTCGGCTGTCCCCATAGGAGAACCCTGTAAAGAACCCCTTTAAGTTCCAGGTAGAACCCTTTTGCTTCTAGGTAGAACCCTTTGGGGTTCAATGTAGAACCCTTTCCACAGAGGGATTCGACTCATGATTTGTTTGACATGATTTTTATGTTATCATCCTCCCTAGGGTCAGGAGTTTTTCCAGGATTTTGTTTTATTTTTACCATATGACCTGATTAGAAAAAATCTGGTCCCATCATAGCCCATATAAAAAAAATTATGTATTATGTATTTATGTATTACTATGTCATACCCAGAGTTTACCAGATCAGGAAAAACTCTGGGCCCAAGGGAACCATTTCTCCCCCACCACTCTGGAACCTGTGAGTTGCCACCTCTGTGAAGAAAAACCATTTATACAAAACCATTTTGGTCCTTACTGCTATTAGCCCATACAAACACATTGAATAACAGATTGACTACATGGAACCACAGGTACTGTAGTCCCAAATAACATCTGAAATACATAGTGTCTGTCCTATATCTGAGAGATTTGTATTTATTTTTTTACACTAGGTTCATTACCCTCCTAACCACAGGCCTCCTTTTTTATCTCCTTCCCTTTCTCTCTCCCTCCATTTTCTCCCTCCTTTCATCTTGCTGCCTCTCGTCGTGCTTCTTTGATTGCTGTACCTCAGTTGCCGCAACAACTGGTAATGATAGTGCATGCGGCGAGGAGAGAGAGCGAGAAAGTAGAAATATAGATCTGTTTACTGTCCCTACTCTGTTGGCTGCCCACCATTCCTTTACCTTCTCTCTCTCTCTCTCCCCTCACTCTCTCGCACCCTATTTGTCTCTGCCGTCTCTCCTACCTTAACAGATTTTGCCAGGTGTCTCTCTCTGTCTCTGACCGTATTTGAATGAACCTGTCCTATAGTAGAGTTCTCACACCTATATACAGTAGAGGTATAATTATTTTGTTCACAGTCCAAATCAGTAGAGAATCTCTTTGTGTCCCCTCCTCACACACACAAATGCAAACATGCACACATACACACACACACACACACACACACACACACACGCATGCACACAAACGCACACACACGCCTCACCCTAATGGCTAGGGAAATCTGGACTGACAGCATGTGCCAGATGCTAGGTGATTTCCCACCTCACTCTTTCTCATCTTTCATCTTTCTACCTTTCTGTACATTTTTCTTTCTTTTTATCTTTCCATCTCTTTCTCTGTAAGGATGGCGAATCACTGTGGAATCAGATCTGTGTGCCATTAGTCATGGCTGGGGGCTCAGGGGAATACATGGTCAGGCTAGAGTAAATGATCCTAGACATCAACAAGCTCTCCTCCTCCAGTCTCTATTGTGAAGGGCCTTGCTTGGCTTGTTTACTGTCTACACCTGTCAGAGTGATCCATAATGTCTACACACGTCAGAGTGATCCATAATGTCTACACCCGTCAGAGTGATCCATAATGTCTACACACGTCAGAGTGATCCATAATGTCTACACCTGTCAGAGTGATCCATAATGTCTACACCTGTCAGAGTGATCCATAATGTCTACACCTGTCAGAGTGATCCATAATGTCTACACACGTCAGAGTGATCCATAATGTCTACACACGTCAGAGTGATCCATAATGTCTACACACGTCAGAGTGATCCATAATGTCTACACCTGTCAGAGTGATCTATAATGTCTACACCCTTCAGAGTGATCCATAATGTCTACACCCAGAGAGTGATCCATGATGTCTACACCCTTCAGAGTGATCCATAATGTCTACACCCAGAGAGTGATCCATGATGTCTACACTCTTCAGAGTGATCCATAATGTCTACACCCAGAGAGTGATCCATAATGTCTACACCCAGAGAGTGATCCATGATGTCTACACCCAGAAAGTGATCCATAAAGTCTACACCCAGAGAGTGATCCATAATGTCTACACCCAGAGAGTGATCCATGATGTCTACACCCAGAGAGTGATCCATGATGTCTACACCCAGAGAGTGATCCATGATGTCTACACCCAGAGAGTGATCCATAATGTAGACACCCAGAGAGTGACACCCAGAGAGTGATCCATGATGTCTACACCCAGAGAGTGATCCATGATGTCTACACCCAGAGAGTGATCCATAATGTAGACACCCAGAGAGTGATCCATGATGTCTACACCCAGAGAGCGATCCATAATGTCTACACCCAGAGAGTGATCCACAATGTAGACACCCAGAGAGTGATCCATGATGTCTACACCCAGAGAGTGATCCATGATGTCTACACCCAGAGAGTGATCCATGATGTCTACACCCAGAGAGTGATCCATGATGTCTACATCCAGAGAGTGATCCATAATGTCTACACCCAGAGAGTGATCCATAATGTAACACAATGTTCCACACCCAGATTCCCAACACTAGATACCATCCCATCCTCTCCCCATCTTCTGTGTCAATTTTTTGGGTCAGGGAACCAACGACTCCTCTCTGGAATTCCTAGATGACATTTACTTATTCATTTGTCCCCATCTAAAAGTGAGTCACACATTTGAAACATGTGTCAATTGATGTCAGATGCCTCTATCCAATGTAGCGGTTCAAGGGTATAGTTCAATTGATCCACCACCCCTATCCTGATTCATAGAATTAAAGAGTGGAAACACACACACACACACACACACACACACACACACACACACACACACACACACACACACACACACACACACACACACACACACACACACACACACACACACACACACACACACACACACACACACACACACACACACACGGTTGGAAATCAAAGCCAAAATGGAGAATGTCCACTCGCACAGGCCCCTGTGCCACCGCAACCTTGATTCTACTCTGTGCTTCCTACTCACAATCAGCTGACTAGCCCAGATTGCTCCCGGCGCTTTCCTACAATGCATTATCCAGATAAATTGAGCAATTATAATAAGTCATTATAATCCTAGATAAGCATTAGGGGAAGTGCATTAATGCAGCGATGTGTTTGTGTTCTATTAGCATCGGCTTCTGTTTCCTTCTGTTGCTGTTGGTTACGCTTGGGTGACCGCGCCAGGCGGTGCGTGACTGGCTGGGCATGGGGTGGTGGTGGTGGTGCTTGCTCTGCTCTAAAAATGGGACAGGCTGGGTGGCTGGGTTCAGGTTGGGTGGCTGCCCACCTGTCAGCCCATGCCCACCTTGCCCGTATTTCAATGGGGTCACTACCAATCTCACACAGTGAAGTTGGGCAGCATATCACACTGTCTCAATGCCAGAGAATCCACAACTTCCCCACATGTGCCAGGGTCACTTTTTTGGGCATAGCTGGTGACGAAGGCCCCTAGATTCTCTCTCTAACGTCCACATGTGCTGCCATAAGATCATAGGTGGTGAGTTTCTGCGTGCACTTTGCATGAATAAATATACATAGAGGTTAGCCACCATCACACAAAGTCATGATGACCTGGTCATAATGGAACAGGGTTATGGCATAAGTTGGCACTGTCAGGGATGTGATGGCTACCCATCATTTCTCCTGCTCAGGGGGGCCAAACTGCAGCTGTTACCCAATGTGTTTTTGTCCGCCTCTCTCTGGATACGATCTGCGTCTGCCCAGCCCAGCCCACACTCCCAGGCCAGAGGGGTAATAGTTATGGAACTGGCCTGTAATGATGGATAATTTGAAGCCTGCTGGCCCCTCTCCATTCATTTCTCTCTGACTTTTTCTCTCTCTCTGTCTCCTAGCTACTCAATCGCTCTCTATGTTCATCAGTCTGACTCCCTCCCACCCTATCTCTCCTTCCCTCTCTCCATCTCTCTCTTTCACTGCCTCCCTCTCCCTCTCTCTCTTTCTCTCCCTCTCTCTGCCCTCTCTTCCACCATTCCATTAGCCGGTGCTTTCAAGGCCCTCGCAGCCAAACACATTTTCTACATTTTTCCCCAGTACCCTCATCATCAGGATTCATTTGTTTGCCCCGAGCTAATGTTTTTAATTCAATCATAGTAATCCATATCTGAGGCCTGTTCCTCTCTCTCTTCTTTCTCGGGCCTGTCCTCTTCTTAGAGGAGAGAGGGAGAGAGAGATAGATAGGGGGGGTGGAGAATGAGAGAAAGAGGGAGCATGTCTGCCAAGCCACAATAAGAACAGCCCTGCGTCCCTCCATTGGCCTGCTCACACATGTGTGTGCACGCGACGGCCTGACACACACCCAGCCAGAATAGTTAGATGTGTTTATGCTGCTTAATCTGTACATGTCAGTGGTAGAGAAAGAGAGAGAGAGACAGAGAGAGAGAAGAAGGGAGGGGGGTAAAAAGAGAAAGTGGGAAACACAGCAGTTGTGTTGGCTGCCCTTCATCCCCACAGCCTGAGGAAAGCTGCTGCACTGGCTATTAATGTTTCACAACACATCTGTCTAGCCTTCTAGCTCCCCTTTCCTTCATCACTTCTTTCTCCCCCCTCACTCCCTCCCTGCTGAACCACCAACGCCTGTGGGGGGGGGGGGGGGGGGTTGAGGTGGTGGTGTCTGAATTGGAGGGGGGGGGGGGCACCCACCCTCCGCCCGGCCTGTTCCCAATCCGACGACCTCTCTCTCTCTCTCTTTCTCTCATATTTTGCTGCTCCAGTGCACATCAGACTCAATCACTTGTGCAATGTGTTTTTATGAATTAATAAAAAGCACTTTTGAAAGGCCCAGCGGGGGGGGGGGGGGGGGGGACTAGGGATGGAAGGAGGGAGGGAGGTATGGAGGAAGGGAGAGGGGGTGGAAAGGCAATCTATGGAAGTTTAATGAGCACCGTGGGGACTGGGCTGGCTGCTGCCATGGTATCTGCAGCCAGGGCCCCTCCACAGAGCCCAGTGCTCTACATCACTGTCACTGCTGAGGAGCGGGGCACTGTGTGCCAGCCCCAGATGACTATCATTACCCAGATAAATACATCTGCCCTCCCGAGCCTGGCCCACGCCCCACACGACCTCCCTCCTCCTCTCTTTCCCCTCTGCCATACTCCATCTCTCCCTCTATGGAACACACTCTCTCTAACCATTTGTTTTGCTCTCTCGCAAAAATACACACACACATTACACACATACACACACGTACAAACACACACGAATACAGAAACACACACACACACACACACACAGAGAAAAACACATATACACAAAGGCACATACTCACTGAGATGAAACAAACCAAATTGGAATCAGCCTAAGGTCCAGAAAAAGAACAGGAGCTGCAGACCACAGAGGCATCAGAGAGCTGCCTGCCATAGTGAAGTGTGGTGGTGTGCTGATTCTCAAAGCAATGAGGCATCAGAGAGCTGCCTGCCATAGTGAAGTGTGGTGGTGTGCTGATTCTCAAAGCAATGAGGCATCAGAGAGCTGCCTGCCATAGTGAAGTGTGGTGGTGTGCTGATTCTCAAAGCAATGAGGCATCAGAGAGCTGCCTGCCATAGTGAAGTGTGGTGGTGTGCTGATTCTCAAAGCAATGAGGCATCAGAGAGCTGCCTGCCATAGTGAAGTGTAGTGGTGTGCTGATTCTCAAAGCAATGAGGCATCAGAGAGCTGCCTGCCATAGTGAAGTGTGGTGGTGTGCTGATTCTCA
Source organism: Salmo salar (assembly GCF_965601325.2). Classification (NCBI taxonomy): domain Eukaryota; kingdom Metazoa; phylum Chordata; class Actinopteri; order Salmoniformes; family Salmonidae; genus Salmo; species Salmo salar. The sequence continues at coordinate 43,001,590 of NC_138316.1, forward strand.
AAGCAATGAGGCATCAGAGAGCTGCCTGCCATAGTGAAGTGTAGTGGTGTGCTGATTCTCAAAGCAATGAGGCGGAGAGAGAGAGAGAGGGAGAGAGAGATGAAATTCACCTGCCTTGTCAAATGGGCAATTATTTCAGCGCAAGCACATTTGGTAATTATAGAGGTCAGTGCTTGTGAATGAGTCGCTAACCCTCCAGCTCTCTCTCTCTCTCTTACTCCCTCCTTATCCGTCTCTCCCTCCCTCTGTCTTCATCTTTCTCTCTCCCTTTCTCTCTCTGTCTAACTATCTCACTCTCCCTGTCTCTCTCTGTCTCTGTCTGTCTCTCTGGGTCATGCTTCACAGTTGAGTCCCCCAGTTAAATCAACGAGGCTCATTGATTTAAGAGCGGCCACAAGCATTGATTTGAAACGGCTCATGGTCCCAGGTGCAGGGAAAGTCATTTCAGCTCAGTAGACTGCTAATGGTTAGATGAAATGCACCGGGCCACCACCACCACCACAACAGACGACCATACAGACACACACGATGCATGGTAGGACCTAACGGGAGCCATACTAACACCAACATGTAAAGGCCTACACACACACGATGCATGGTAGGACCTAACGGGAGCCATACTAACACCAACATGTAAAGGCCTACACACACACGATGCATGGTAGGACCTAACGGGAGCCATACTAACACCAACATGTAAAGGCCTACACACACACGATGCATGGTAGGACCTAACGGGAGCCATACTAACACCAACATGTAAAGGCCTACACACACACGATGCATGGTAGGACCTAACGGGAGCCATACTAACACCAACATGTAAAGGCCTACACACACACACACACACGATGCATGGTAGGCCCTAACGGGAGCCATTCTAACACCAACATGTAAAGGCCTACTCACACACACACGATGCATGGAAGGACCTAACGGGAGCCATACTAACACCAACATGTAAAGGCCTACACACACACACACACACGATGCATGGTAGGCCCTAACGGGAGCCATACTAACACCAACATGTAAAGGCCTACTCACACACACACGATGCATGGTAGGACCTAACGGGAGCCATACTAACACCAACATGTAAAGGCCTACACACACACGATGCATGGTAGGACCTAACGGGAGCCATACTAACACCAACATGTAAAGGCCTACTCACACACAGTGTACTTAGCACTAGTGTGTTGATGAACCAAGTGGGTGTAATTGTAGTGATGTGATTGGTCAACGTGGTGATGTCTTAGCTGTCTCATTTGTGCTCAAGGTTGTTTTATTATGGTTCTTTATTATGGTGGTTGAAGCTCAATGTTAAACTCAAATCTCCCTTCCATCGTATCTAAGTCAATATGACACCAATGTAAACTTGATTGGAGGTACACAACACAGTCCCCGCCTCTCGTCATGAGCCGTCCAGACGTTACGGAGAACCACATATCCTATTATTTATTTTCTAACTTTTTTTTTTACAGTTTTTCAGATATGAGAACATAAGACCAGTACAACCCCAGCTCCTCATCAATCCATCCATCCATCCATCCACCCCTCCCTACCCACCTTAAATTAGCGTGTGACCTTTATCCACAAATAAGTAAAGGCCTGATGCTCCATCTTAAATGGGAAAGTAGCATTCCCAATACCTTCTGCTAACCGATTAATGGGAAGGAGCACACTTTTTGTTAGTTTTAGCTTATAACCAGAGAATGTCTCAAAACCTTGTAGCATGTCCAAGAGTTAGGGTATAGACTCCACGGGTTAGAGATGTACAAAAGAAGATCAACAGCATATAAGGACATCTTGAGAGTTATGTTGCCCCTTAATATTCCCTCAATCCTCTCCTCCGCACGCAGGGCGATAGCAAGAGGCTCAATAGCCACATCAAATAGGAAAGGGGATAAACAACAACCCTGCCTGGCCCCCCTGTGGAGAGCGAAGTAGCTGGAGGTAACATTGTTGGTGCGAACAGAAGCCACTTGGGACGAGTACAAAATCTTAATCCAGGAAAGGAATGCACCCTCTAGTATTGTAAATAGATATTCCCACTCAACCCGGTCAAAAGCCTTCTCACCATCAAGAGAGATGACGATCTCTGGCTGTAGAGTTGAGTGGGCAGAATAACGAACATTAAATAGCCAGCGCATTTTATAGAAAGATTACCTACCTGAGATAAATCTGGTTTGGTCAGAGTTAATTATATTAGGCATCACTGTCTGTAAACAGCACGAGAGGACCTTAGTGAGAATTGTATAATTGCAGCACAAGAGGCTTATAGGGCGGTATGAGCCAGAGTCTAGGGGATTCTTGTCCTTTTTAAGCAAAACCCAAAATTGTCGCCTGGGTAAGTGTCTGGGGCAGTTTCTGATTAGAAAGGATTTCATTGTACATTGAGCTAAGGATAGGGTATAGTTTGGAGGAGAATGCTTTATAAAACTCAATAGGGAAGCCATCAGGCCCAGTAGCTTTACCACTCTGCATGGACTGGATTGCCCGAGTAGCTTCCTCATCACTTATTGAGGTGTCATGACGTTGGCCTCTTTGAGTACAGGGAGGACAGTTGACCCCCTCCCCCCTTTGCACCATCCCCCAACCTACCTCCCCCCACCCAGGCCCTGTGTGAAAGGGTTGTAAAAACTCTAAGAGGAGAATCTCTTGCCACATGGCCCATAGAGAGACACAGGAAATTCTTCCAACTCACAGAATTGGGGAGCCAAGCGACATTTGTGTTCTGGAGAAGGTATGAAAGATTGGTGAAGAATCCAGCTACGAACTGGTCCGCTTGGTACAATTTTGTGATACTCAGAAGAGACAATATAGCCATATTACCATAAAACGGTTTATATAATAGCCTCAGCGATGAGACTTGCATCCACATGGTTGTATAGAATGTATTAATAAGGATAAAGATATTTGTAATACATTGAGATGCTATGTACTGATGTTAATGTGATAGAATTATATTTCTGTACCAAGCTTAACTCAGTCATCGGCACGCCCCCAGGGACACAGACAGGACCAGGTGTCATGTGACATGTTCACTATAAAACCATAGCCTGATCTACTTTCTTCAGACCCGGCCTCCACTCCATTGCGAGTTGGCCAATAGGTTTGACCATCCAAGTACTCTACTGAAAGTGAACTATACCACGTGGTTAACTTTTAGACTATCGATACCGACAGAATAAGAACAAGTCTTTGATATTAATTATTAGTCTGCAGCTAAGTAAATTATATCATTGAACGCGAAGACCAACGAAACATCCATTCTATGACGACATTAATGAATGTCGCTTTGAAAGATCCATTCTAACCGAGAGAGAGAGAGAGAGAACGCGGACAAAACTCTCCAACGGGGCGACGCTCCAACAAGGATCCCGACGACACACTGAGCGTAAATATATATTGATTGCAATTGTTCCCGAATGAGTGAGCGTTCAATTGTCAATTGTTAATATTGATGAACTCTGTGTACCTCCTCAGCTGAACATTTTATGACCCATTGTTCTACAAGACACCAGCCATGCCTGATTTAGCCCACTAGGGCACATTACTCTACCAATTCTTTGTGATGATAATTACTGTTTGTATACTTTATGTGAATTACTTAGTTTAGTAAATAAATGATTTTAAGACAATTGATGTATGGATGACTCTTAGTAAAGACTGGGTTCGTGCAGATACAACAATTTACGACGTTTGGAATGAGACTGGACGCGAGGTAAAATACACCATTTAAACCAGAAGATAATCGGCCTATACTATAATAGAATATAATATATAATGTTATAATATAGGAAAGTTATATTAGGAAAATTATAACTTGGTAATCTGAATATTTTCCTTGGTGCCCCGATCTCCTAGTTAATTACAATTAAACGATGAATCAGTTTGATCGCATGATAATAATTACAGGGAGTTAATTGATAAACATGTCTTCAGTTTAATGGTACCCCAAAGACACGACCGAGGCATCCATGTTAGTTTGTTCATCAGAATTGAGAAATGCATGTATACGAGATGTGTCAGAGAGTCTCTGACAAGTAAAGAGCAGAGTAGAATTGCTTCAATTGATTGTTGATTTCTTTGGGATTGGTAGAAGTTAAATCAGCTGCAACACAGATTTCTGGTATGGTGCCGCTACAGTAGCAGTGGATTGCTGGTGAGATAACAACTTGCCAGCTTTCTCTCCGTGTTCATAAAATGTCTGCCTCAACGTAAACAAAAGCTGCTTTGTTTGTTTAGTAGAAAGATTTTCAAATTCCGATTGGTGTAGCAGTCTCTCATTGTAGAGTTCAGGAGTCGGAGAAGAGGAGTATATGTTGTCCACATCTAGAATGAGTTGATAGTTCCAATAAGCATTCAGTGCTCTGTTTGTTGTCGTACTCTGTGTATGAAATAATGTATCCCCTTAGATATGCTTTTAATGACTCCCACACAGTAGAAAGGTGCAGTTGATCTGTAAAAAGACATCAACGTGAGATGATATGTATTTTTAAAGGCACTACAGGATAGTGGTAGTTGGTCAAGTCGCCACACGCATTGTGATACAGTACTGTCCGGAATGCAGATATCTAGCTGGACAGGGCTATGGTCTGAGATAACGATGCTGTGGTATTTGTAACGTCCGTCATTAGAATGAGACCAAGGCGCAGCGTGGTTGGGTTCATCATATTTTAATTAACGTGAACCAGCAAAACAATAAACAAAACACAACGAACGAACAGTATTGCAGGCTACTCACAGCTATGCAAAATCAACTTCCCACAAAAGACAGGTGGAAAAAGGGCTACCTAAGTATGGCTCCCAATCAGCAACAACGAAATACAGCTGTCCCTGATTGAGAGCCATACCAGGCCAACACAAAAAAATACACAACATAGAACAATACTCAAAAACCCCGACAACACAAAACAAACACAACCCTGCCATGCCCTGACCAAACTACAATAACAAATAACCCCTTATACTGGTCAGGACGTGACAGTATTGGCTATTAGTTACAGAAGGAAGAATTATATTGTCCAGCAGGAAAAAGTTAATCCTAGAGTATGAGCGGTGGACTGGAGAAAAAACATTGTACTATTTAGCAGTGGAATAGCTCATGAATAAGACACATGATAGGATTCTGGAAATGAGTTGATTACTGCGCCTGATTTTGAAATTACTTTGTTGGGCTTTGGTCTGGATCTGTCTAGACTTTGATGTAATACACAGTTGAAATCTCCGCCCAGTATTAAATGATGAGAGTTGAGGTCAGGAAGTGTTGCAACGAGGTCAGAGAAAAATTGAGCGTCATCCCAATTAGGACCATAGAGGTTAGCCAGATCAACCTGTGTGCTAAACTGTTTCCCCATCACTATAACACATCTGCCATTAGTATCTGAAATTACTTTGAAGGAGATGAAACAGAGTGCCTTTTCTGATAAGGATGGCTGCCCCTCTGGCCTTAGCTCATAAGTAAAGAGCAGAGTAGAATTGCTTCAATTGATTGTCGATTTCTTTGGGATTGGTAGAAGTTAACCTCTCTAGGGTAGGGGGCAGTATTTGCACGGCCGGATAAAAAACGTACCCGATTTAATCTGGTTATTACTACTGCCCAGAAACTAGAATATGCATATAATTATTGGCTTTGGATAGAAAACACCCTAAAGTTTCTAAAACTGTTTGAATGATGTCTGTGAGTGTAACAGAACTCATATGGCAGGCAAAAACCTGAGAAGATTCCTTACAGGAAGTGCCCTCTCTGACCATTTCTTGGGCTTCTACACTCTCTTTATTGAAAACTGAGGATCTCTGCTGTAACGTGACACTTCCTACGGCTCCCACAGGCTCTCAGAAGGCGGCAAAACGGTGAATGATGTCTTTGCAGGCCCTGGCTGAAAAACAGTAGCGCATTTGGATAGTGGTCGATCAGAGAACAATGAGGCTGGGGCGCGTGCACGAGTCGACACCATGTTTTTATTTTTTCGTCTTTGAACGAAAACAGGGTTTCCCGGTCGGAATATTATCGCTTTTTTGTGAGAAAAATCGCATAAAAATTGATTTTAAACAGCGGTTGACATGCTTCGAAGTATGGTAATGGAATATTTAGAATTTTTTTGTCACGAAACGCGTCGGGCGCGTCACTCTTCGTCACCCTTCGGATAGTGTCTTGAACGCACAAACAAAACAGAGGATATTTGAACATAACTATGGATTATTTTGAACCAAACCAACATTTGTTATTGAAGTAGAAGTCCTGGGAGTGCATTCTGACGAAGAACAGCAAAGGTAATCAAATTTTTCTAATAGTAAATCGGAGTTTGGTGAGCGCCAAACTTGGTGGGTGTCAAAATAGCTAGCCCGTGATGGCTGGGCTATCTACTCAGAATATTGCAAAATGTGCTTTTGCCGAAAAGCTATTTTAAAATCGGACATAGCGATTGCATAAAGGAGTTCTGTATCTATAATTCTTAAAATAATTGTTATGTTTGTTGTGAACGTTTATCGTGAGTAATTTAGTAAATTCACCGGAAGTTTGCGGTGGGTATGCTAGTTCTGAACGTCACATGCTAATGTAAAAAGCTGGTTTTTGATATAAATATGAACTTGATTGAACAAAACATGCATGTATTGTATAACATAATGTCCTAGGGTTGTCATCTGATGATCAAAGGTTAGTGCTGCAGTTAGCTGTGGTTTGGGTTTATGTGACATTATATGCTAGCTTGAAAAATGGGTGTCTGATTATTTCTGGCTGGGTACTCTGCTGACATAATCTAATGTTTTGCTTTCGTTGTAAAGCCTTTTTGAAATCGGACAGTGTGGTTAGATTAACGAGAGTCTTGTCTTTAAAATGGTGTAAAATAGTCATATGTTTGAGAAATTGAAGTAATAGCATTTCTAAGGTATTTGAATAACGCGCCACGGGATTCCACTGGCTGTTGAGTAGGTGGGACGATTTCGTCCCACATACCCTAGAGAGGCTAAATCAGCGGTTAACACAGATTTCAGGTATGGTGCTGCTAGCAGCGGATTGTCGAAGCTGGTGAGATAACAACTTATGTTTATACTGTTTTTTCTATACTATTCTACTGTATCTTAGTCCATTCTGCTCTGACATCGCTCGTCCATACTGTACTGTATTCTACGCTATTCTACTGTATCTTAGTCCATTCTGCATCGCTCATCCATATATATAGTCTTAATTCATTCCTACTTAGATTTGTGTGTATTGGGTATATATTGTGTAATTTGTTAGATATTACTGCACTGTCGGAGCTAGAAACACAAGCATTTCGCTACACCCGCAATAACATCTGCTAATCAAGTGTATGTGACCAATAAAATTTGATTTGATTTGGAGTGAAATATTTGGTCGACCCATCCTCTCTTTACTGGACCGGAGATGGGTCTCTCGGAGAAAATCAATGTCCGGACTTAAAGATGTAAGATGAACATACACTCAGCTATGCTTGACCACCTGGTTAGTTCCTTTGTAAGTTCCAGCTGATAAAGCATATGGAGTCTAGAGTATGTGAATTAGGCATAGTTATAGTAACTAGAAATGAATGTTAGTATGATCACATGGCCGGTGTGCTGAAAGGTCAGAATAACAAAATATAAAGAAAATAAAAAACTACATACACAGAAGAAAAGCTTGGACCCCTATGCTGGTCTCCCCCCTGGTGGAAGGCTGCATCTACCTCTCCTAGAGCAAGATACTACCATGTTAAACCTCTCCTAGAGCAATATACTACCATGTTAAACCTCTCCTAGAGTAAGATACTACCATGTTAAATCTCTCCTAGAGTAAGATACTACCATGTTAAACCTCTCCTAGAGTAAGATACTACCATGTTAAATCTCTCCTAGAGTAAGATACTACCATGTTAAACCTCTCCTAGAGTAAGATACTACCATGTTAAACCTCTCCTAGAGTAAGATACTACCATGTTAAACCTCTCCTAGAGTAAGATACTACCATGTTAAACCTCTCCTAGAGTAAGATACTACCATGTTAAACCTCTCCTAGAGTAAGATACTACCATGTTAAACCTCTCCTAGAGTAAGATACTACCATGTTAAACCTCTCCTAGAGTAAGATACTACCATGTTGAACCTCTCCTAGAGTAAGATACTACCATGTTGAACCTCTCCTAGAGCAAGATACTACCATGTTGAACCTCTCCTAGAGCAAGATACTACCATGTTGAACCTCTCCTAGAGCAAGATACTACCATGTTGAACCTCTCCTAGAGCAGGATACTACCATGTTAAACCTCTCCTAGAGTAAGATACTACTACCATGTTAAACCTCTCCTAGAGCAAGGTACTACCATGTTAAACCTCTCCTAGAGCAAGGTACTACCACCATGTTAAACCTCTCCTAGAGTAAGATACTAGTACCATGTTAAACCTCTCCTAGAGTAAGATACTACCATGTTAAACCTCTCCTAGAGTAAGATACTACTACCATGTTAAATCTCTCCTAGAGTAAGATTCTACTACCATGTTAGACCTCTCCTAGAGCAAGATACTACCATGTTAAACCTCTCCTAGAGCAAGATACTACCATGTTAAATCTCTCCTAGAGTAAGATACTACCATGTTAAATCTCTCCTAGAGTAAGATACTACCATGTTAAACCTCTCCTAGAGTAAGATACTACCATGTTAAACCTCTCCTAGAGTAAGATACTACCATGTTAAACCTCTCCTAGAGTAAGATACTACCATGTTAAACCTCTCCTAGAGCAAGATACTACCATGTTGAACCTCTCCTAGAGCAAGATACTACCATGTTGAACCTCTCCTAGAGCAAGATACTACCATGTTAAACCTCTCCTAGAGTAAGATACCACTACCATGTTAAACCTCTCCTAGAGCAAGGTACTACCATGTTAATCCTCTCCTAGAGCAAGGTACTACCACCATGTTAAACCTCTCCTAGAGTAAGATACTACTATCATGTTAAACCTCTCCTAGAGCAAGATACTACCATGTTAAACCTCTCCTAGAGTAAGATTCTACTACCATGTTAAATCTCTCCTAGAGTAAGATACTACTACCATGTTAAACCTCTCCTAGAGTAAGATACTACTATCATGTTAAACCTCTCCTAGAGCAAGATACTACCATGTTAAACCTCTCCTAGAGTAAGATACTACCATGTTAAACCTCTCCTAGAGTAAGATACTACATGTTAAACCTCTCCTAGAGTAAGATACTACCATGTTAAATCTCTCCTAGAGCAAGATACTACCATGTTGAACCTCTCCTAGAGCAAGATACTACCATGTTAAACCTCTCCTAGAGTAAGATACCACTACCATGTTAAACCTCTCCTAGAGCAAGGTACTACCATGTTAAACCTCTCCTAGAGCAAGGTACTACTACCATGTTAAACCTCTCCTAGAGTAAGATACTACCATGTTAAACCTCTCCTAGAGTAAGATACTACTACCATGTTAAATCTCTCCTAGAGTAAGATACTACTACCATGTTAAACCTCTCCTAGAGTAAGATACTACTACCATGTTAAACCTCTCCTAGAGCAAGATACTACCATGTTAAACCTCTCCTAGAGTAAGATACTACCATGTTAAACCTCTCCTAGAGTAAGATACTACCATGTTAAACCTCTCCTAGAGTAAGATACTACCATGTTAAATCTCTCCTAGAGCAAGATACTACCATGTTAAACCTCTCCTAGAGCAAGGTACTACCATGTTAAACCAAACTTCAGTAGAGCTTTATCCAGGACCAACATAATGAAGTTTACACATAGGGAAGGGATTCTGGAGGGAACCACCTCAGTTCGGTAATGTATCTTATGCAAAATGCATATTTGAAAGATAATTATACAAAATATATATTTAGAAAATGGGGGTATGTTAAGAACACGAGGGAGACAAAGAGCTGGTTTCAAGTGCAGAGCGCAGCAGGTGTTTAATGAAAGGGACATAGGAGGAGGCAGGTAGCTGGGTCCAGGGGCAGGCAGAAGGTCATACATGGTAGGTCCAAAAATGGCAACATACTACTACTATTCCTATTACTACTACTACTGCTACTACTACTACTACTACTACTATTCCTATTACTACTTCTACAACTACTACTAATATTCCTACTCTACTACTACTGCTACTACTACTACTACCTACTACTACTGCTACTACTACTACTACTACTACTATTCCTATTACTACTACTACTACTATTCCTATTCCTATTACTACTACTTCTACTACTACTATTCCTATTCCTATTACTACTACTACTACTACTACTACTACTACCATTCCTATTACTACTTCTACAACTACTACTAATATTCCTATTACTACTACTGCTACTACTACTACTACTACTACTATTCCTATTATTACTACTACTACTACTATTCCTATTACTACTACTACTACTTCCACTACTACTATTCCTATTACTACTACTACCATTCATATTACTACTACTACTACTACTACTACTATTCCTATTACTACTACTACTACTACTACTACTACTACCATTCCTATTACTACTTCTACAACTACTACTAATATTCCTATTACTACTACTGCTACTACTACTACTACTACTACTATTCCTATTATTACTACTACTACTACTATTCCTATTACTACTACTACTACTTCCACTACTACTATTCCTATTACTACTACTACCATTCATATTACTACTACTACTACTACTACTACTATTCCTATTACTACTACTACTACTACTATTCCTATTACTACTACTACTACTACCATTCCTATTATTACTACTACTACTACTACTACTCCTACTACTTCTACTACTACTACTGCTGCTCCTCCTCCTCCTCCTCCTCCTACTACTACTACTACTAAGCGTACTACTGCTCCTACTACAACTACTACTACTACTACTACTACTTCTACTTCTACTACCACTACTACTACTTAGCCTACTACTGCTCCTACTACTGCTCCTACTACTACTACTGCTATTACTACTACTACTATTCCTATTACTGCTGCTACTACTACTACTACTACTACTACTACTACTTAGCCTACTACTACTACTGCTACTGCTACTACTATACCTATTACTACTACTGCTACTACTACTACTACTACTATTCCTATTATTACTACTACTACTACTGCTACTACTACTATTCCTATTACTACTACTCCTACTACTACTACTCATACTACTACTACTATTCCTATTACTACTACTACTGCTACTACTACTACTACTACTATTCCTATTATTACTACTACTACTACTGCTACTACTACTATTCCTATTACTACTACTCCTACTACTACTACTCATACTACTACTACTATTCCTATTACTACTACTACTGCTACTACTACTTTTCCTATTACTACTAGTACTACTACTCCTACTACTACTACTCATACTACTATTCCTATTACTACTACTACTACTACTACTACTACTACTACTACTACTACTAGTACTAAACAGTGTGAGTTTTTCACAGGGATATCTTAGACACATTTTAGATATTCCCCCAAAAATCCCATAAAAAAAATACATTTCAACAACATCACTCAATATTGTAGGGAACTTGATTGGCCAGTCCATTAGTGCAACGTTAGGGGTCGATGTGTTTTTCCAGACAGACTCTGATCAATGCGGTGGCGGCCGCTGTTTCCTTAGTAATCACGTGAGCTGGAGCATTACTGACAGTACGTGAGTACGTGCGTATCTGTGTGTTTTGGCACCAGAACAACACCGTGAAGACATTTAAGGTGATTTTAAAATAATATAAAGGCCACAGTAAATTAACCATCATGTTTTATAAAAACTCATTATAAATATTTAGCATCTGCTAAATTACTAAAATGTAAAAGGTAAAAACAGTTAAGAACTGTCTCCATCTGTCAGTCACAACATTACTTACACAACCAGAAAGGACCATCCCCTTCCTCTTATTACTTTAGTACAAGTGAAGGAGAGGTTCTTACTTTTCATCCCCCCTCTCCCCCAGCCTCCCCCTAACTCCCCCTAACTCCCCCTTCTCCCCCTAACTCCCCCAGCCCCCCCCTAACTCCCCCCTCTCCCCCTAACTCCCCCAGCCTGCCCTAACTCCCCCTTCACCCCTAACTCCCCCAGCCCCCCCTAACTCCCCCCTCTCCCCCTAACTCCCCCAGCCTCCTCTAACTCCCCCTTCTCCCCCTAACTCCCCCAGCCCCCCCCTAACTCCTCCCTCTCCCCCAGCCTCCCCTAACTCCCCCTAACTCCCCCAGCCTCCCCTAACTCCCCCTTCTCCCCCTAACTCCCCCTCTCCCCCTAACTCCCCCAGCCTCCCCTAACTCCCCCTTCTCCCCCTAACTCCCCCTCTCCCCCTAACTCCCCCAGCCTCCCCTAACTCCCCCTAACTCCCCCTCTCCCCCTAACTCCCCCAGCCTCCCCTAACTCCCCCTTTTCCCCCTAACTCCCCCCTCTTCCCCTAACTCCCCCTCTCCCTCTAACTCCCCTGCCCCCCCAAACGGCGGTCTGAAAAGATTACAATCAGCAGTGGTGGATAATTGCCCCCGTCAGGATGGACAATACAGGAAGTACCCCAGAGACACCGGCGATGACAGGAGTTGGCTCACCACTGAATTATTCATCACACCAGCCTTGGCCTGCTCAGTGAGATTACACCAGGGCTTTCATTAGGCCGCCTCTGCAGCGTAATGTAGAGGAAGCGTTCAAATAAAATACTGCCTGTAGATCCAACGGAGCGTGGAGAAATTGGGGTGGTGGGTGGGAGGTGGGGTGGTGTGTGGGAGGTGGGGTGGTGGGGTGGTGTGTGGGAGGTGGGGTGGGGTGGTGGGGTGGTGTGTGGGAAGTGGGTGGTGGGTGGGAGGTGGGGTGGTGTGTGGGAGGTGGGGTGGTGGGGTGGTGTGTGGGAGGTGGGGTGGTGGGGTGGTGTGTGGGAGGTGGGGTGGTGGGTGGTGTGTGGGGTGGTGTGTGGGAGGTGGGGTGGTGGGGTGGTGTGTGGGAGGTGGGGTGGTGGGGTGGTGTGTGGGAGGTGGGGTGGTGGGTGGGAGGTGGGGTGGTGTGTGGGAGGTGGGGTGGTGGGGTGGTGTTGTGTGCGTACGGGTGCGTACATGTGTGATATATGTGTCATACTTGAGTGGATCAATGTGTGTTCATGCACAAGTGTGTGTGTGTGTGTGTGTGTGTGTGTGGTGTGTGTGTGTGTGTGTGTGTGTGTGTGTGTGTGTGTGTGCTTGTGTGTGTGTTTTTTCTACTCGAGCAGAGGCGAGTGGTAACCTTGCCCACCTAGGTAATAATGCTTGTGAGATTAAAATGGGATAGCATCAACAACAAGTAGAGCCTCTCCATGCTTGTCCTAATGACAGCTCTGTTGGCGTGACAGCCACCCAGCACCACTTGACTGGTGCTACAGTCTCCATCTCCCTCTCTCTCCACTGCGTAATAACACACTTAAAACACACGCTGACCCCCCCCTTCTCCTCAACCTACGTCTGTTCTCTCATCCCCCTCTTCTGTCCTCCTCCACTCCTGGCTGGTGTGGTGGTGTGGTTGTCAGGTTGAGAGAGAAAGAGGGAGGGAGGGAGGGAGGGAGGGAGGGAGGGAGGGAGGGAGGGAGGGAGGGAGGGAGAGATGGAGGGAGGGAGGGAGCGAGGGAGGGAGGGAGAGACGGACGGAGAGACGGAGGGAGGGAGGGAGGGGGCTGTCAGGGAGGATATGTGTCAGGTGAAGGGTCACATCAGAGCTACCTGCTGCATGCCTAGTCCGGCTGTCTGGTCCTATATATTTACCATGTGACTGGTCCTAGACCAGTTTACACAAAGAACACAGAAACACCTTTAATAGCATTACTAGGAGGAAAACTGCTCCAAGATCTGAATAGCAGAGGTTAGATGTGTAATAGAGCATCATTGATTTAGAAGGCCTATGGTCTTGTACCCTGGCTGTTTGTCTTCAGTATCGGAGTGGTACAATATGAAAACGTGATAATGATTTGTGTAACCCTCAAAAAGTCTAAACAGAAAGACAAACAAACCTGTCGTTGTGCATATTCCTGAGCATAGACTATAGTATCTCAATTTACCTTCCTTTAGTGCAGCAGACAGACAGCTTCAAATGAGATATGACAACACCACTCGAGTATTAAACTACAGCTACATAATCTACATAAACTACATCATCTACAACATCTCCATCTACATCATCTACATCATCTACTTAAACTACATCATCTACATTATCTACATAATCTACATCATCTACATCATCTACATAAACTACATCATCTACATTATCTACATAATCTACATCATCTACATCATCGACATCATCTACATCATCTACATAAACTACATCATCTACATTATCTACATCATCTACATCATCTACATCTACATCGTCTACATCATCTACATCATCTACATAAACTACATCATCTACATCATCTACAACATCTCCATCTACATCGTCTACATCATCTACATCATCTACATAAACTACATCGTCTACATCATCTACAACATCTCCATCTACATCGTCTACATCATCTACATCATCTACATAAACTACATCATCTACATCATCTACATCATCTACATAAACTACATCATCTACAACATCTCCATCTACATCGTCTACATCATCTACATCATCGACATCAGCTACATCATCGACATCATCTACATGATCTACATCGACATCATCTACATATACAGTTGAAGTCGGAAGTTTACATAAACCTCAGCCAAATACATTTAAACTCAGTTTTTCACAATTCCTGACATTTAATCCTAGTAAAAATTCCCTGTCCTGGGTCAGTTAGGAGTAGAGAGAATGATTTATTTCAGTTTTGATTTATTTCATCATATTCCCAGTGGGTCAGAAGTTTACATACACAATTAGTATTTGGTAGCATTGCCTTTAAATTGTTTAACTTGGGACAAATGTTTCAGGTAGCCTTCCACAAGCTTCCAACAATAAGTTGGGGTAATTTTGGCCCATTCCTTCTGACAGAGCTGGTGTAACTGAGTCAGGTTCTTAGGCCTCCTTGCTCGCACACACTTTTTCAGTTCTGCCCACACATTTTCTATGGGATTGAGGTCAGGGCTTTGTGATGGCCACTCTAATACCTTGACTTTCTTGTCCTTAAGCCATTTTGCCACAACTTTGGAAGTATGCTTGGAGTCATTGTCCATTTGGAAGCCCCTTTTGCGACCAAGCTTTAACTTCCTGACTGATGTCTTGAGCTGTTGCTTCAATATATCCACATAATTTTCCTACCTCATGATGCCATCTATTTTGTGAAGTGCACCAGTCCCTCCTGCAGCAAAGCACTCCCACAACATGATGCTGCCACCCCCGTGCTTCACGGTTGGGATGGTGTTCTTCGGCTTGCAAGCTTCCCCCTTTTTCATCTAAATATACATAATAAACATAATTTTCATATTTATCATCTACATCATCTAAATATACATCATCTACATCATATACATCATCTACATCATCTACATCATCTACATATACATCATCTACATATACATCATATACATCCTCTACATATACATCATATACATCATCTACATATACATCATCTACATATACATCATCTACATCATCTACATATACATCTACATCATCTACATATACATCATATACATAATCTACATATGCATCATATACACCATCTACATATACATCATCATCATATACAGCATCTACATCTACATCATCTACATATACATAATCTACAATACATCATCTACATCTACATCATCTACATCATCTACATATACATCATCTACAATACATAATCTACATATACATCATCTACATCTACATCATCTACATCATCTACATCATCTACATCTACATCATCTACATCATCTACATATACATCATCTACAATACATCATCTACATATACATCATCTACATATACATCATCTACAATACATCATCTACATCTACATCATCTACAATACATCTACATCTACATCATCTACATATACATCATCTACATATACATCATCTACATATAGATCATCTACATATACATCATCTACATATACATAATCTACATCATCTACAATACATCATCTACATCTACATTATATATATCATCTACATCATCTACAATACATTATCTACATCTCCATCATCTACATCTACATCATCTACATCAACTACATCATCTACATAATCTACAATAGATGATCTACCTCATCTACATCTACATCCTCTACATATACATCCTCTACATCCTCTACATCTTCATCATCTACATATACATCATCTACATCATCTACATATACATCATCTTCATCATCTACATATACATCATCTACATCATCTACAATAATTCATCTACACCATATACATCATCTACATCATCTACAATACATCATCTACATCTACATTATATATATCATCTACATCATCTACAATACATTATCTACATCTACATCATCTACAATACATCATCATCATCTACATCATCTACAATACATCATCTACACTGTCTACATATACATCATCTACATCTACAGACTCAAACAACCACAACAACTAAACGGTTCTCTCTCTCTCTCTCTCTCTCTCTTACTCTCTACCTGCCGGCTGCTGTACTGTTGCCTGCACTTCCAATTAATTAGCGAGTGGTGATGCTGTCAGCAGAGATAATTGTTTGTCAGCGCGTCAGTCAGTCAGTTAACAGCCCCCGCCCGCTTGTAAATAGAGACGCGTCGTGTGTGTGTGTGTGTGTGTGTGTGTGTGTGTGTGTGTGTGTGTGTGTGTGTGTGTGTGTGAGCCTGTCACCTCCAATCCCAGCCACTACTGTTAGCTCTCTGCTGCCTGCCACCCCGTCCCTCTCCATCAGTGAGTCGCTCATCATTTATCACACACAAGTGTATGAACACACACTGGTAAGCATGTACAAACACGTGTGCATTCAAGCATGACACACGCATATCGCACGCATATACACACACACATTTGTTTTACTATCCTTGAAGGGAACAAACAATCGATTCCCTTTCAAAATCCTATTTTCCCTAACCCTAACCATAACCCTAACCTTAACTCTAAACCTAAACCTAACCCCAATCCCTAACCTTAACCCTAACCCTAACCCTAAATCTCAACCTCAACCCCAACCTCTAACCTTAACCCTAAACCTAACCCCAACCCCTAATCCTAACCCTAACTCTAATTGTAACCCTAACCATAAACCTAACCCTAAACCTAACCTCTAAGCCTAAAATAGCATTTTTCCTTGTGGGGACTGCAAAATGTTCCTTGTTTTACTATCTTTGGATAGCAAAACCAAACACACACACCACCTCCCCACCACCACACACCACCTCACTGTGGTACTGTGAGCCACATTGAAAGTTGGAGTGGCAGTTTTCCCCATGCCCATGGAACCAGAGCAGACCAGAGCAAACCAGACCAGAGCATACCAGAGCAGAGCAGACCAGAGCACACCAGACTAAACCAGAGCAGACCAGAGCAAACCAGACCAGAGCATACCAGAGCAGAGCAGACCAGAGCACACCAGACTAAACCAGAGCAGACCAGAGCAAACCAGACCAGAGCATTCCAGAGCAGACCAGACCAGAGCACACCAGACTAGACCAGACCAGACCAAAACAGACCAGAGCAGAGCAGACCATAGCAGAGCAGAGCAGAGTAGACCAGACCAGAGCAGACCAGACCAGAATAGATCAGACCAGACTAGTAAATACCAGACCAAAGCAGACTAGAGCAGACCATAGCAGACCAGACTAGAAAAGACCAGAGCAGAGCAGACCACACTAGAGCAGACTAGAGCAGACCAGACCAGACTAGAGTGACCAGAGCAGACCAGACTAGAGCAGACTAGAGTGACCAGACCAGAGCAGACCTGACTAGACTAGAGTGACCAGACCAGAGCAGACCAGACTAGAAAAGACCAGACCAGAGCAGAGCAGACCACACTAGAGCAGACTAGAGCAGACCAGACCAGACTAGAGTGACCAGAGCAGACCAGACTAGAGCAGACTAGAGCGACCAGACCAGAGCAGACCTGACTAGAGTGACCAGACCAGAGCAGACCAGACTAGAGCAACAAGACCAGAGCAGACTAGACCAGAGCGACCAGACCAGACCAGAGCAGACCAGACTAGAGCGACCAGAGCAGACCAGACTAGACTAGAGCGACCAGAACAGACCAGACCAGACTAGAGCGACCAGACCAGAGCAGACCAGACTAGAGCGACCAGACCAGAGCAGACCAGACTAGAGCGACCAGACCAGAGCAGACCAGACTAGCGCGACCAGAGCAGAGCAGACCAGATTAGAGCGACCAGAGCAGAGCAGACCAGACCAGAGTGACCAGAGCAGAGCAGACCAGAGTAGAGCAACCAGACCAGAGCAGACCAGACTAGAGCGACCAGAGCAGAGCAGGACACAAACACCCAGCAGGGTCCCTGTCTGTTATTAATGGATCAGACTCCTGTGAGGGTGGGCCATCATAGGCTAAAGGGGGGAAGTAGGGATGTAACGATTCACTGATACGCATTGGTCTCTGGTTCAAATGTTTAAGATATGAGTGCATCGGTCCAGGGTTCAAATGTTTAAGATATGAGTGCATCGGTCCAGGGTTCAAATGTTTAAGATATGATTGCATCGGTCCAGGGTTCAAATGTTTAAGATATGAGTGCATCGGTCCAGGGTTCAAATGTTTAAGATATGAGTGCATCAGTCCAGGGTTCAAATGTTTAAGATATGAGGCATTAGTCCACAGGACCCAAAATCAATCCAAATGTAGCATGCATCGGCCAGGTTTTTTTTTTAAACGTTACGAATCACCAGTTCACATTTTTTGTTGTTGCTCAAATTTCTTTATAGCTTCCGAAAAATCTTTTGTGGCTGAGTTGTCTCCTTTAGTGTAGAACGAAGCATGTAATTCAGTTGACAGTCATTGATCTAAAATCAAATCAAAGTTTATTGGTCACGCTCACAGATTTGCAGATGTTATCGTAGGTGCAGAGAATTGCTTGTTTCTAGATCCAACAGTGCAGTAATGCTTGTGTTTCTAACTCCAACAGTGCAGTAATGCTTGTGTTTCTATCTCCAACAGTGCAGTAATGATGGTGTTTCTATCTCCAACAGTGCAGTAATGCTGGTGTTTCTATCTCCAACAGTGCAGTAATGATTGTGTTTCTAGCTCCAACAGTGCAGTAATGATGGTGTTTCTATCTCCAACAGTGCAGTAATGCTTGTGTTTCTATCTCCAACAGTGCAGTAATGCTGGTGTTTCTATCTCCAACAGTGCAGTAATGATGGTGTTTCTATCTCCAACAGTGCAGTAGTGCTTGTGTTTCCAACTCCAACAGTTAAGTAATGCTTGTATTTCTTGCTCCAACAATTCAGTAATGATTGTGTTTCTATCTCCAACAGTGCAGAAATGATTGTGTTTCTAGCTCCAACAGTGCAGTAATGCTGGTGTTTCTATCTCCAACAGTGCAGTAATGCTTGTGTTTCTAGCTCCAACAGTGCAGTAATGCTTGTGTTTCTAGCTCCAACAGTGCAGTAATGCTTGTGTTTCTAGCTCCAGCAGTGCAGTAATGCTTGTGTTTCTAACTCCAACAGTGCAGTAATGCTTGTGTTTCTAGCTCCAACAGTGCAGTAATGCTGGTGTTTCTAGCTCCAACAGTGCAGTAATGCTTGTGTTTCTAGCTCCAACAGTGTAGGAATGCTTGTATTTCTTGCTCCAACAGTGCAGTAATGCTTGTGTTTCTAGCTCCAACAGTGCAGTAATGCTGGTGTTTCTATCTCCAACAGTGCAGTAATGCTGGTGTTTCTATCTCCAACAGTGCAGTAATGCTTGTGTTTCTAGCTCCAACAGTGCAGTAATGCTTGTGTTTCTAGCTCCAATAGTGCAGTAATGCTTGTGTTTCTAGCTCCAACAGTGCAGTAATGATTGTGTTTCTAGCTCCAATAGTGCAGTAATGCTGGTGTTTCTAGATCCAACAGTGCAGTAATAATGGTGTTTCTATCTCCAACAGTGCAGTAATGCTTGTGTTTCTAGCTCCAACAGTGCAGTAATGCTTGTGTTTCTAGTTCCAACAGTGCAGTAATGCTGGTGTTTCTAGCTCCAACAGTGTAGTAATGCTGGTGTTTCTAGCTCCAACAGTTCAGTAATGATTGTGTTTCTAGCTCTAATAGTGCAGTAATGCTTGTGTTTCTAGCTCCAACAGTGCAATAATGCTGGTGTTTCTAGCGCCAACAGCGCAGTAATGCTTGTTTTTCCTGATCCAACAGTGCAGTAATGCTTGTGTTTCTAACTCCAACAGTGCAGTAATGCTTGTGTTTCTAGCTCCAACAGTGCAGTAATGCTTGTGTTTCTAACTCCAACAGTGCAGTAATGCTTGTGTTTCTAGCTCCAACAGTGCAGTAATGCTGGTGTTTCTAGCTCCAAAAGTGCAGTAATGCTTGTGTTTCTATCTCCAACAGTGCAGTAATGCTGGTGTTTCTAGATCCAACAGTGCAGTAATAATGGTGTTTCTATCTCCAACAGTGCAGTAATGCTTGTGTTTCTAGCTCCAACAGTGCAGTAATGCTGGTGTTTCTATCTCCAACAGTGCAGTAATGCTTGTGTTTCTAGCTCCAACAGTGCAGTAATGCTTGTGTTTCTAGCTCCAATAGTGCAGTAATGCTTGTGTTTCTAGCTCCAACAGTGCAGTAATGATTGTGTTTCTAGCTCCAATAGTGCAGTAATGCTGGTGTTTCTAGATCCAACAGTGCAGTAATAATGGTGTTTCTATCTCCAACAGTGCAGTAATGCTTGTGTTTCTAGCTCCAACAGTGCAGTAATGCTTGTGTTTCTAGTTCCAACAGTGCAGTAATGCTGGTGTTTCTAGCTCCAACAGTGTAGTAATGCTGGTGTTTCTAGCTCCAACAGTTCAGTAATGATTGTGTTTCTAGCTCTAATAGTGCAGTAATGCTTGTGTTTCTAGCTCCAACAGTGCAATAATGCTGGTGTTTCTAGCGCCAACAGCGCAGTAATGCTTGTTTTTCCTGATCCAACAGTGCAGTAATGCTTGTGTTTCTAACTCCAACAGTGCAGTAATGCTTGTGTTTCTAGCTCCAACAGTGCAGTAATGCTTGTGTTTCTAACTCCAACAGTGCAGTAATGCTTGTGTTTCTAGCTCCAACAGTGCAGTAATGCTGGTGTTTCTAGCTCCAAAAGTGCAGTAATGCTTGTGTTTCTATCTCCAACAGTGCAGTAATGCTGGTGTTTCTAGATCCAACAGTGCAGTAATAATGGTGTTTCTATCTCCAACAGTGCAGTAATGCTTGTGTTTCTAGCTCCAACAGTGCAGTAATGCTGGTGTTTCTAGCTCCAACAGTGTAGTAATGCTGGTGTTTCTAGCTCCAACAGTTCAGTAATGATTGTGTTTCTAGCTCCAACAGTGCAATAATGCTGGTGTTTCTAGCTCCAAAAGGGCAGTAATGCTTGTGTTGCTAACTCCAACAGTGCAGTAATGCTTGTGTTTCTAGCTCCAACAGTGCAGTAATGCTTGTGTTTCTAACTCCAACAGTGCAGTAATGCTTGTGTTTCTAGCTCCAACAGTGCAGTAATGCTGGTGTTTCTTGATCCAACAGTTCAGTAATGCTGGTGTTTCTAGATCCAACAGTGCAGTAATGATTGTGTTTCTAGCTCCAATAGTGCAGTAATGCTTGTGTTTCTAGCCCCAACAGTGCAGTAATGTTTGTGTTTCTAGCTCCAACAGTGCAGTAATGCTGGTGTTTCTAGCTCCAACAGTGCAGTAATGCTGGTGTTTCTAGCTCCAACAGTGCAGTAATGCTGGTGTTTCTATCTCCAACAGTGCAGTAATGCTTGTGTTTCTAGATCCAACAGTTCAGTAATGCTGGTGTTTCTATCTCCAACAGTGCAGTAATGCTTGTGTTTCTAGATCCAACAGTGCAGTCATGCTTGTGTTTCTAACTCCAACAGTGCAGTAATGCTGATGTTTCTAGATCCAACAGTGCAGTAATAATAATGTTTCTATCTCCAACAGTGCAGTAATGCTTGTGTTTCTAGCTCCAACAGTGCAGTAATGCTGGTGTTTCTAGCTCCAACAGTGTAGTAATGCTGGTGTTTCTAGCTCCAACAGTTCAGTAATGATTGTGTTTCTAGCTCCAATAGTGCAGTAATGCTTGTGTTTCTAGCTCCAACAGTGCAATAATGCTGGTGTTTCTAGCTCCAACAGCGCAGTAATGCTTGTGTTTCTAGATCCAACGGTGCAGTAATGCTTGTTTTTCCTGATCCAACAGTGCAGTAATGCTTGTGTTTCTAACTCCTACAGTGCAGTAATGCTTGTGTTTCTAGCTCCAACAGTGCAGTAATGCTTGTGTTTCTAACTCCAACAGTGCAGTAATGCTTGTGTTTCTAGCTCCAACAGTGCAGTAATGCTGGTGTTTCTAGCTCCAACAGTGCAGTAATGCTTGTGTTTCTATCTCCAACAGTGCAGTAAAGCTGGTGTTCCTAGATCCAACAGTGCAGTAATAATGGTGTTTCTATCTCCAACAGTGCAGTAATGCTTGTGTTTCTAGCTCCAACAGTGCAGTAATGCTGGTGTTTCTAGCTCCAACAGTGTAGTAATGCTGGTGTTTCTAGCTCCAACAGTTCAGTAATGATTGTGTTTCTAGCTCCAATAGTGCAGTAATGCTTGTGGTTCTAGCTCCAACAGTGCAGTAATGCTGGTGTTTCTAGCTCCAACAGCACAGTAATGCTTGTGTTTCTAGATCCAACGGTGCAGTAATGCTTGTTTTTCCTGATCCAACAGTGCAGTAATGCTTGTGTTTCTAGCTCCAACAGTGCAGTAATGCTTGTGTTTCTAACTCCAACAGTGCAGTAATGCTTGTGTTTCTAGCTCCAACAGTGCAGTAATGCTGGTGTTTCTTGATCCAACAGTTCAGTAATGCTGGTGTTTCTAGATCCAACAGTGCAGTAATGATTGTGTTTCTAGCTCCAATAGTGCAGTAATGCTTGTGTTTCTAGCTCCAACAGTGCAGTAATGTTTGTGTTTCTAGCTCCAACAGTGCAGTAATGCTGGTGTTTCTAGCTCCAACGGTGCAGTAATGCTGGTGTTTCTAGCTCCAACAGTGCAGTAATGCTGGTGTTTCTATCTCCAACAGTGCAGTAATGCTTGTGTTTCTAGATCCAACAGTTCAGTAATGCTGGTGTTTCTATCTCCAACAGTGCAGTAATGCTTGTGTTTCTAACTCCAACAGTTCAGTAATGCTTGTGTTTCTAGTTCCAACAGTGCAGTAATGCTTGTGTTTCTAGATCCAACAGTTCAGTAATGCTGGTGTTTCTAGCTCCAACAGTGCAGTAATGCTGGTGTTTCTAGCTCCAACAGTTCAGTAATGCTTGTGTTTCTAACTCCAACAGTTCAGTAATGCTTGTGTTTCTAGATCCAACAGTTCAGTAATGCTTGTGTTTCTAGCTCCAACAGTGCAATAATGCTGGTGTTTCTAGCTCCAACAGCGCAGTAATGCTTGTGTTTCTAGATCCAACGGTGCAGTAATGCTTGTTTTTCCTGATCCAACAGTGCAGTAATGCTTGTGTTTCTAACTCCAACAGTGCAGTAATGCTTGTGTTTCTAGCTCCAACAGTGCAGTAATGCTTGTGTTTCTAACTCCAACAGTGCAGTAATGCTTGTGTTTCTATCTCCAACAGTGCAGTAATGCTGGTGTTCCTAGATCCAACAGTGCAGTAATAATGGTGTTTCTAGCTCCAACAGTGCAGTAATGCTGGTGTTTCTAGCTCGAACAGTGTAGTAATGCTGGTGTTTCTAGCTCCAACAGTTCAGTAATGATTGTGTTTCTAGCTCCAATAGTGCAGTAATGCTTGTGGTTCTAGCTCCAACAGTGCAATAATGCTGATGTTTCTAGCTCCAACAGCGCAGTAATGCTTGTGTTTCTAGATCCAACGGTGCAGTAATGCTTGTTTTTCCTGATCCAACAGTGCAGTAATGCTTGTGTTTCTAGCTCCAACAGTGCAGTAATGCTTGTGTTTCTAACTCCAACAGTGCAGTAATGCTTGTGTTTCTAGCTCCAACAGTGCAGTAATGCTGGTGTTTCTTGATCCAACAGTTCAGTAATGCTGGTGTTTCTAGATCCAACAGTGCAGTAATGATTGTGTTTCTAGCTCCAATAGTGCAGTAATGCTTGTGTTTCTAGCTCCAACAGTGCAGTAATGTTTGTGTTTCTAGCTCCAACAGTGCAGTAATGCTGGTGTTTCTAGCTCCAACGGTGCAGTAATGCTTGTGTTTCTAGCTCCAACAGTGCAGTAATGCTGGTGTTTCTATCTCCAACAGTGCAGTAATGCTTGTGTTTCTAGATCCAACAGTTCAGTAATGCTGGTGTTTCTATCTCCAACAGTGCAGTAATGCTTGTGTTTCTAACTCCAACAGTTCAGTAATGCTTGTGTTTCTAGTTCCAACAGTGCAGTACTGCTTGTGTTTCTAGATCCAACAGTTCAGTAATGCTGGTGTTTCTAGCTCCAACAGTGCAGTAATGCTGGTGTTTCTAGCTCCAACAGTTCAGTAATGCTTGTGTTTCTAACTCCAACAGTTCAGTAATGCTTGTGTTTCTAGATCCAACAGTTCAGTAATGCTTGTGTTTCTAGCTCCAACAGTGCAGTAATGCTGGTGTTTCTAGCTCTAACAGTGCAGTAATGCTTGTGTTTCTAGCTCCAACAGTGTAGGAATGCTTGTATTTCTTGCTCCAACAGTGCAGTAATGATTGTGTTTCTAGCTCCAACAGTGCAGTAATGCTGGTGTTTCTAGATCCAATAGTGCGGTAATGCTTGTGTTTCCAACTCCAACAGTGCAGTAATGCTGGTGTTTCTATCTCCAACAGTGCAGTAATGCTTGTGTTTCTAGCTCCAACAGTGCAGTAATGCTGGTGTTTCTATCTCCAACAGTGCAGTAATGCTGGTGTTTCTATCTCCAACAGTGCAGTAATGCTTGTGTTTCTAGCTCCAATAGTGCAGTAATGCTTGTGTTTCTACCTCCAACAGTGCAGTAATGCTTGTGTTTCTAGCTCCAGCAGTGCAGTAATGCTTGTGTTTCTAACTCCAACAGTGCAGTAATGCTTGTGTTTCTAGCTCCAACAGTGCAGTAATGATGGTGTTACTATCTCCAACAGTGCAGTAATGCTGGTGTTTCTATCTCCAACAGTGCAGTAATGCTTGTGTTTCTAGCTCCAATAGTGCAGTAATGCTTGTGTTTCTACCTCCAACAGTGCAGTAATGCTTGTGTTTCTAGCTCCAGCAGTGCAGTAATGCTTGTGTTTCTAACTCCAACAGTGCAGTAATGCTTGTGTTTCTAGCTCCAACAGTGCAGTAATGATGGTGTTACTATCTCCAACAGTGCAGTAATGCTGGTGTTTCTAGCTCCAACAGTGCAGTAATGCTTGTGTTTCTAGCTCCAACAGTGTAGGAATTCTTGTATTTCTTGCTCCAACAGTGCAGTAATGCTTGTGTTTCTAACTCCAACAGTGCAGTAATGCTTGTGTTTCTAGCTCCAACAGTGCAGTAATGCTTGTGTTTCTAACTCCAACAGTGCAGTAATGCTTGTGTTTCTAGCTCCAACAGTGCAGTAATGCTGGTGTTTCTTGATCCAACAGTTCAGTAATGCTGGTGTTTCTAGATCCAACAGTGCAGTAATGCTTGTGTTTCTAGCTCCAACAGTGTAGGAATGCTTGTATTTCTTGCTCCAACAGTGCAGTAATGATTGTGTTTCTAGCTCCAACAGTGCAGTAATGCTGGTGTTTCTAGCTCCAACAGTGCAGTAATGCTTGTGTTTCTAACTCCAACAGTGCAGTAATGCTTGTGTTTCTAGCTCCAACAGTGCAGTAATGCTGGTGTTTCTTGATCCAACAGTTCAGTAATGCTGGTGTTTCTAGATCCAACAGTGCAGTAATGCTTGTGTTTCTAGCTTCAATAGTGTAGGAATGCTTGTATTTCTTGCTCCAACAGTGCAGTAATGATTGTGTTTCTAGCTCCAACAGTGCAGTAATGCTGGTGTTTCTAGCTCCAACAGTGCAGTAATGCTTGTGTTTCTAGATCCAACAGTTCAGTAATGCTGGTGTTTCTATCTCCAACAGTGCAGTAATGCTTGTGTTTCTAACTCCAACAGTTCAGTAATGCTTGTGTTTCTAGTTCCAACAGTGCAGTAATGCTTGTGTTTCTAGATCCAACAGTTCAGTAATGCTGGTGTTTCTAGCTCCAACAGTGCAGTAATGCTGGTGTTTCTAGCTCCAACAGTTCAGTAATGCTTGTGTTTCTAACTCCAACAGTTCAGTAATGCTTGTGTTTCTAGATCCAACAGTTCAGTAATGCTTGTGTTTCTAGCTCCAACAGTGCAGTAATGCTGGTGTTTCTAGCTCCAACAGTGTAGGAATGCTTGTATTTCTTGCTCCAACAGTGCAGTAATGATTGTGTTTCTAGCTCCAACAGTGCAGTAATGCTGGTGTTTCTAGATCCAATAGTGCGGTAATGCTTGTGTTTCCAACTCCAACAGTGCAGTAATGCTGGTGTTTCTATCTCCAACAGTGCAGTAATGCTTGTGTTTCTAGCTCCAACAGTGCAGTAATGCTGGTGTTTCTATCTCCAACAGTGCAGTAATGCTGGTGTTTCTATCTCCAACAGTGCAGTAATGCTTGTGTTTCTAGCTCCAATAGTGCAGTAATGCTTGTGTTTCTACCTCCAACAGTGCAGTAATGCTTGTGTTTCTAGCTCCAGCAGTGCAGTAATGCTTGTGTTTCTAACTCCAACAGTGCAGTAATGCTTGTGTTTCTAGCTCCAACAGTGCAGTAATTATGGTGTTACTATCTCCAACAGTGCAGTAATGCTGGTGTTTCTAGCTCCAACAGTGCAGTAATGCTTGTGTTTCTAGCTCCAACAGTGTAGGAATGCTTGTATTTCTTGCTCCAACAGTGCAGTAATGCTTGTGTTTCTAGCTCCAACAGTTCAGTAATGATTGTGTTTCTAGCTCCAACAGTTCAGTAATGATTGTGTTTCTAGCTCCAATAGTGCAGTAATGCTTGTGGTTCTAGCTCCAACAGTGCAATAATGCTGATGTTTCTAGCTCCAACAGCGCAGTAATGCTTGTGTTTCTAGATCCAACGGTGCAGTAATGCTTGTTTTTCCTGATCCAACAGTGCAGTAATGCTTGTGTTTCTAGCTCCAACAGTGCAGTAATGCTTGTGTTTCTAACTCCAACAGTGCAGTAATGCTTGTGTTTCTAGCTCCAACAGTGCAGTAATGCTGGTGTTTCTTGATCCAACAGTTCAGTAATGCTGGTGTTTCTAGATCCAACAGTGCAGTAATGATTGTGTTTCTAGCTCCAATAGTGCAGTAATGCTTGTGTTTCTAGCTCCAACAGTGCAGTAATGTTTGTGTTTCTAGCTCCAACAGTGCAGTAATGCTGGTGTTTCTAGCTCCAACGGTGCAGTAATGCTTGTGTTTCTAGCTCCAACAGTGCAGTAATGCTGGTGTTTCTATCTCCAACAGTGCAGTAATGCTTGTGTTTCTAGATCCAACAGTTCAGTAATGCTGGTGTTTCTATCTCCAACAGTGCAGTAATGCTTGTGTTTCTAACTCCAACAGTTCAGTAATGCTTGTGTTTCTAGTTCCAACAGTGCAGTACTGCTTGTGTTTCTAGATCCAACAGTTCAGTAATGCTGGTGTTTCTAGCTCCAACAGTGCAGTAATGCTGGTGTTTCTAGCTCCAACAGTTCAGTAATGCTTGTGTTTCTAACTCCAACAGTTCAGTAATGCTTGTGTTTCTAGATCCAACAGTTCAGTAATGCTTGTGTTTCTAGCTCCAACAGTGCAGTAATGCTGGTGTTTCTAGCTCTAACAGTGCAGTAATGCTTGTGTTTCTAGCTCCAACAGTGTAGGAATGCTTGTATTTCTTGCTCCAACAGTGCAGTAATGATTGTGTTTCTAGCTCCAACAGTGCAGTAATGCTGGTGTTTCTAGATCCAATAGTGCGGTAATGCTTGTGTTTCCAACTCCAACAGTGCAGTAATGCTGGTGTTTCTATCTCCAACAGTGCAGTAATGCTTGTGTTTCTAGCTCCAACAGTGCAGTAATGCTGGTGTTTCTATCTCCAACAGTGCAGTAATGCTGGTGTTTCTATCTCCAACAGTGCAGTAATGCTTGTGTTTCTAGCTCCAATAGTGCAGTAATGCTTGTGTTTCTACCTCCAACAGTGCAGTAATGCTTGTGTTTCTAGCTCCAGCAGTGCAGTAATGCTTGTGTTTCTAACTCCAACAGTGCAGTAATGCTTGTGTTTCTAGCTCCAACAGTGCAGTAATGATGGTGTTACTATCTC
This sequence comes from Salmo salar, assembly GCF_965601325.2. Taxonomy (NCBI): domain Eukaryota; kingdom Metazoa; phylum Chordata; class Actinopteri; order Salmoniformes; family Salmonidae; genus Salmo; species Salmo salar. Next base: position 43,029,988 of record NC_138316.1, read on the forward strand.
CAACAGTGCAGTAATGCTGGTGTTTCTATCTCCAACAGTGCAGTAATGCTTGTGTTTCTAGCTCCAATAGTGCAGTAATGCTTGTGTTTCTACCTCCAACAGTGCAGTAATGCTTGTGTTTCTAGCTCCAGCAGTGCAGTAATGCTTGTGTTTCTAACTCCAACAGTGCAGTAATGCTTGTGTTTCTAGCTCCAACAGTGCAGTAATGATGGTGTTACTATCTCCAACAGTGCAGTAATGCTGGTGTTTCTAGCTCCAACAGTGCAGTAATGCTTGTGTTTCTAGCTCCAACAGTGTAGGAATTCTTGTATTTCTTGCTCCAACAGTGCAGTAATGCTTGTGTTTCTAACTCCAACAGTGCAGTAATGCTTGTGTTTCTAGCTCCAACAGTGCAGTAATGCTTGTGTTTCTAACTCCAACAGTGCAGTAATGCTTGTGTTTCTAGCTCCAACAGTGCAGTAATGCTGGTGTTTCTTGATCCAACAGTTCAGTAATGCTGGTGTTTCTAGATCCAACAGTGCAGTAATGCTTGTGTTTCTAGCTCCAACAGTGTAGGAATGCTTGTATTTCTTGCTCCAACAGTGCAGTAATGATTGTGTTTCTAGCTCCAACAGTGCAGTAATGCTGGTGTTTCTAGCTCCAACAGTGCAGTAATGCTTGTGTTTCTAACTCCAACAGTGCAGTAATGCTTGTGTTTCTAGCTCCAACAGTGCAGTAATGCTGGTGTTTCTTGATCCAACAGTTCAGTAATGCTGGTGTTTCTAGATCCAACAGTGCAGTAATGCTTGTGTTTCTAGCTTCAATAGTGTAGGAATGCTTGTATTTCTTGCTCCAACAGTGCAGTAATGATTGTGTTTCTAGCTCCAACAGTGCAGTAATGCTGGTGTTTCTAGCTCCAACAGTGCAGTAATGCTTGTGTTTCTAGATCCAACAGTTCAGTAATGCTGGTGTTTCTATCTCCAACAGTGCAGTAATGCTTGTGTTTCTAACTCCAACAGTTCAGTAATGCTTGTGTTTCTAGTTCCAACAGTGCAGTAATGCTTGTGTTTCTAGATCCAACAGTTCAGTAATGCTGGTGTTTCTAGCTCCAACAGTGCAGTAATGCTGGTGTTTCTAGCTCCAACAGTTCAGTAATGCTTGTGTTTCTAACTCCAACAGTTCAGTAATGCTTGTGTTTCTAGATCCAACAGTTCAGTAATGCTTGTGTTTCTAGCTCCAACAGTGCAGTAATGCTGGTGTTTCTAGCTCCAACAGTGTAGGAATGCTTGTATTTCTTGCTCCAACAGTGCAGTAATGATTGTGTTTCTAGCTCCAACAGTGCAGTAATGCTGGTGTTTCTAGATCCAATAGTGCGGTAATGCTTGTGTTTCCAACTCCAACAGTGCAGTAATGCTGGTGTTTCTATCTCCAACAGTGCAGTAATGCTTGTGTTTCTAGCTCCAACAGTGCAGTAATGCTGGTGTTTCTATCTCCAACAGTGCAGTAATGCTGGTGTTTCTATCTCCAACAGTGCAGTAATGCTTGTGTTTCTAGCTCCAATAGTGCAGTAATGCTTGTGTTTCTACCTCCAACAGTGCAGTAATGCTTGTGTTTCTAGCTCCAGCAGTGCAGTAATGCTTGTGTTTCTAACTCCAACAGTGCAGTAATGCTTGTGTTTCTAGCTCCAACAGTGCAGTAATTATGGTGTTACTATCTCCAACAGTGCAGTAATGCTGGTGTTTCTAGCTCCAACAGTGCAGTAATGCTTGTGTTTCTAGCTCCAACAGTGTAGGAATGCTTGTATTTCTTGCTCCAACAGTGCAGTAATGCTTGTGTTTCTAGCTCCAACAGTTCAGTAATGATTGTGTTTCTAGCTCCAATAGTGCAGTAATGCTTGTGTTTCTAGCTCCAACAGTGCAATAATGCTGGTGTTTCTAGCTCCAACAGCGCAGTAATGCTTATTTTTCTAGATCCAACGGTGCAGTAATGCTTGTTTTTCCTGATCCAACAGTGCAGTAATGCTTGTGTTTCTAACTCCAACAGTGCAGTAATGCTTGTGTTTCTAGCTCCAACAGTGCAGTAATGCTTGTGTTTCTAACTCCAACAGTGCAGTAATGCTTGTGTTTCTAGCTCCAACAGTGCAGTAATGCTGGTGTTTCTTGATCCAACAGTTCAGTAATGCTGGTGTTTCTAGATCCAACAGTGCAGTAATGCTTGTGTTTCTAGCTCCAACAGTGTAGGAATGCTTGTATTTCTTGCTCCAACAGTGCACTAATGATTGTGTTTCTAGCTCCAACAGTGCAGTAATGCTGGTGTTTCTAGATCCAATAGTGCGGTAATGCTTGTGTTTCCAACTCCAACAGTGCAGTAATGCTGGTGTTTCTATCTCCAACAGTGCAGTAATGCTTGTGTTTCTAGCTCCAACAGTGCAGTAATGCTGGTGTTTCTATCTCCAACAGTGCAGTAATGCTGGTGTTTCTATCTCCAACAGTGCAGTAATGCTTGTGTTTCTAGCTCCAATAGTGCAGTAATGCTTGTGTTTCTACCTCCAACAGTGCAGTAATGCTTGTGTTTCTAGCTCCAGCAGTGCAGTAATGCTTGTGTTTCTAACTCCAACAGTGCAGTAATGCTTGTGTTTCTAGCTCCAACAGTGCAGTAATGATGGTGTTACTATCTCCAACAGTGCAGTAATGCTGGTGTTTCTAGCTCCATCAGTGCAGTAATGCTTGTGTTTCTAGCTCCAACAGTGTAGGAATGCTTGTATTTCTTGCTCCAACAGTGCAGTAATGCTTGTGTTTCTAGCTCCAACAGTTCAGTAATGATTGTGTTTCTAGCTCCAATAGTGCAGTAATGCTTGTGTTTCTAGCTCCAACAGTGCAATAATGCTGGTGTTTCTAGCTCCAACAGCGCAGTAATGCTTATGTTTCTAGATCCAACGGTGCAGTAATGCTTGTTTTTCCTGATCCAACAGTGCAGTAATGCTTGTGTTTCTAACTCCAACAGTGCAGTAATGCTTGTGTTTCTAGCTCCAACAGTGCAGTAATGCTTGTGTTTCTAACTCCAACAGTGCAGTAATGCTTGTGTTTCTAGCTCCAACAGTTCAGTAATGCTGGTGTTTCTAGATCCAACAGTGCAGTAATGATTGTGTTTCTAGCTCCAATAGTGCAGTAATGCTTGTGTTTCTAGCTCCAACAGTGCAGTAATGTTTGTGTTTCTAGCTCCAACAGTGCAGTAATGCTGGTGTTTCTAGCTCCAACAGTGCAGTAATGCTGGTGTTTCTAGCTCCAACAGTGCAGTAATGCTGGTGTTTCTATCTCCAACAGTGCAGTAATGCTTGTGTTTCTAGATCCAACAGTTCAGTAATGCTGGTGTTTCTAGATCCAACAGTGCAGTAATGCTTGTGTTTCTAGATCCAACAGTGCAGTAATGCTTGTGTTTCTAACTCCAACAGTGCAGTAATGCTGGTGTTTCTAGATCCAACAGTGCAGTAATAATGGTGTTTCTATCTCCAACAGTGCAGTAATGCTTGTGTTTCTAGCTCCAACAGTGCAGTAATGCTTGTGTTTCTAGCTCCAACAGTGTAGTAATGCTGGTGTTTCTAGCTCCAACAGTTCAGTAATGATTGTGTTTCTAGCTCCAATAGTGCAGTAATGCTTGTGTTTCTTGCTCCAACAGTGCAATAATGCTGGTGTTTCTAGCTCCAACAGCGCAGTAATGCTTGTTTTTCCTGATCCAACAGTGCAGTAATGCTTGTGTTTCTAACTCCAACAGTGCAGTAATGCTTGTGTTTCTAGCTCCAACAGTGCAGTAATGCTGGTGTTTCTAGCTCCAACAGTGCAGTAATGCTTGTGTTTCTAACTCCAACAGTGCAGTAATGCTGGTGTTTCTAGCTCCAACAGTGCAGTAATGCTTGTGTTTCTATCTCCAACAGTGCAGTAATGCTGGTGTTTCTAGATCCAACAGTGCAGTAATAATGGTGTTTCTATCTCCAACAGTGCAGTAATGCTTGTGTTTCTAGCTCCAACAGTGCAATAATGCTGGTGTTTCTAGCTCCAACAGGGCAGTAATGCTTGTGTTTCTAACTCCAACAGTGCAGTAATGCTTGTGTTTCTAGCTCCAACAGTGCAGTAATGCTTGTGTTTCTAGCTCCAACAGTGCAGTAATGCTGGTGTTTCTTGATCCAACAGTTCAGTAATGCTGGTGTTTCTATCTCCAACAGTGCAGTAATGCTTGTGTTTCTAGATCCAACAGTGCAGTAATGCTTGTGTTTCTAACTCCAACAGTGCAGTAATGCTGGTGTTTCTAGATCCAACAGTGCAGTAATAATAGTGTTTCTATCTCCAACAGTGCAGTAATGCTTGTGTTTCTAGCTCCAACAGTGCAGTAATACTGGTGTTTCTAGCTCCAACAGTGTAGTAATGCTGGTGTTTCTAGCTCCAACAGTTCAGTAATGATTGTGTTTCTAGCTCCAATAGTGCAGTAATGCTTGTGTTTCTAGCTCCAACAGTGCAATAATGCTGGTGTTTCTAGCTCTGACAGCGCAGTAATGCTTGTGTTTCTAGATCCAACGGTGCAGTAATGCTTGTTTTTCCTGATCCAACAGTGCAGTAATGCTTGTGTTTCTAGCTCCAACAGTGCAGTAATGCTTGTGTTTCTAACTCCAGCAGTGCAGTAATGCTTGTGTTTCTAGCTCCAACAGTGCAGTAATGCTGGTGTTTCTAGCTCCAACAGTGCAGTAATGCTTGTGTTTCTATCTCCAACAGTGCAGTAATGCTGTTGTTTCTAGATCCAACAGTGCAGTAATAATGGTGTTTCTATCTCCAACAGTGCAGTAATGCTTGTGTTTCTAGCTCCAACAGTGCAGTAATGCTGGTGTTTCTATCTCCAACAGTGTAGTAATGCTTGTGTTTCTAGCTCCAACAGTTCAGTAATGATTGTGTTTCTAGATCCAACAGTTCAGTAATGCTGTTGTTTCTAGATCCAACAGTGCAGTAATGCTTGTGTTTCTAGATCCAACAGTGCAGTAATGCTTGTGTTTCTAACTCCAACAGTGCAGTAATGCTGGTGTTTCTAGATCCAACAGTGCAGTAATAATGGTGTTTCTATCTCCAACAGTGCAGTAATGCTTGTGTTTCTAGATCCAACAGTGCAGTAATGCTGGTGTTTCTAGCTCCAACAGTGTAGTAATGCTGGTGTTTCTAGCTCCAACAGTTCAGTAATGATTGTGTTTCTAGCTCCAATAGTGCAGTAATGCTTGTGTTTCTAGCTCCAACAGTGCAATAATGCTGGTGTTTCTAGCTCCAACAGCGCAGTAATGCTTGTTTTTCCTGATCCAACAGTGCAGTAATGCTTGTGTTTCTAACTCCAACAGTGCAGTAATGCTTGTATTTCTAGCTCCAACAGTGCAGTAATGCTGGTGTTTCTAGCTCCAACAGTGCAGTAATGCTTGTGTTTCTAACTCCAACAGTGCAGTAATGCTGGTGTTTCTAGCTCCAACAGTGCAGTAATGCTTGTGTTTCTATCTCCAACAGTGCAGTAATGCTGGTGTTTCTAGATCCAACAGTGCAGTAATAATGGTGTTTCTATCTCCAACAGTGCAGTAATGCTTGTGTTTCTAGCTCCAACAGTGCAGTAATGCTGGTGTTTCTAGCTCCAACAGTGTAGTAATGCTGGTGTTTCTAGCTCCAACAGTTCAGTAATGCTTGTGTTTCTAGTTACAACAGTGCAGTAATGCTGGTGTTTCTAGCTCCAACAGTGCAGTAATGCTGGTGTTTCTTGATCCAACAGTTCATTAATGCTGGTGTTTCTAGATCCAACAGTGCAGTAATGATTGTGTTTCTAGCTCCAATAGTGCAGTAATGCTTGTGTTTCTAGCTCTAACAGTGCAGTAATGTTTGTGTTTCTAGCTCCAACAGTGCAGTAATGCTGGTGTTTCTAGCTCCAACAGTGCAGTAATGCTGGTGTTTCTAGCTCCAACAGTGCAGTAATGCTGGTGTTTCTAGCTCCAACAGTGCAGTAATGATGGTGTTTCTAGCTCCAACAGTGCAGTAATGCTTGTGTTTCTAGCTCCAACAGTGTAGGAATGCTTGTGTTTCTAGCTCCAACAGTTCAGTAATGATTGTGTTTCTAGCTCCAATAGTGCAGTAATGCTTGTGTTTCTAGCTCCAACAGTGCAATAATGCTGGTGTTTCTAGCTCCAACAGCGCAGTAATGCTTGTGTTTCTAGATCCAACGGTGCAGTAATGCTTGTTTTTCCTGATCCAACAGTGCAGTAATGCTTGTGTTTCTAACTCCAACAGTGCAGTAATGCTTGTGTTTCTAGCTCCAACAGTGCAGTAATGCTTGTGTTTCTAACTCCAACAGTGCAGTAATGCTGGTGTTTCTTGATCCAACAGTGCAGTAATGCTTGTGTTTCTAGCTCCAACAGTGCAATAATGCTGGTGTTTCTAGCTCCAACAGCGCAGTAATGCTTGTTTTTCCTGATCCAACAGTGCAGTAATGCTTGTGTTTCTAACTCCAACAGTGCAGTAATGCTTGTATTTCTAGCTCCAACAGTGCAGTAATGCTGGTGTTTCTAGCTCCAACAGTGCAGTAATGCTTGTGTTTCTAACTCCAACAGTGCAGTAATGCTGGTGTTTCTAGCTCCAACAGTGCAGTAATGCTTGTGTTTCTATCTCCAACAGTGCAGTAATGCTGGTGTTTCTAGATCCAACAGTGCAGTAATAATGGTGTTTCTATCTCCAACAGTGCAGTAATGCTTGTGTTTCTAGCTCCAACAGTGCAGTAATGCTGGTGTTTCTAGCTCCAACAGTGTAGTAATGCTGGTGTTTCTAGCTCCAACAGTTCAGTAATGCTTGTGTTTCTAGTTACAACAGTGCAGTAATGCTGGTGTTTCTAGCTCCAACAGTGCAGTAATGCTGGTGTTTCTTGATCCAACAGTTCATTAATGCTGGTGTTTCTAGATCCAACAGTGCAGTAATGATTGTGTTTCTAGCTCCAATAGTGCAGTAATGCTTGTGTTTCTAGCTCTAACAGTGCAGTAATGTTTGTGTTTCTAGCTCCAACAGTGCAGTAATGCTGGTGTTTCTAGCTCCAACAGTGCAGTAATGCTGGTGTTTCTAGCTCCAACAGTGCAGTAATGCTGGTGTTTCTAGCTCCAACAGTGCAGTAATGATGGTGTTTCTAGCTCCAACAGTGCAGTAATGCTTGTGTTTCTAGCTCCAACAGTGTAGGAATGCTTGTGTTTCTAGCTCCAACAGTTCAGTAATGATTGTGTTTCTAGCTCCAATAGTGCAGTAATGCTTGTGTTTCTAGCTCCAACAGTGCAATAATGCTGGTGTTTCTAGCTCCAACAGCGCAGTAATGCTTGTGTTTCTAGATCCAACGGTGCAGTAATGCTTGTTTTTCCTGATCCAACAGTGCAGTAATGCTTGTGTTTCTAACTCCAACAGTGCAGTAATGCTTGTGTTTCTAGCTCCAACAGTGCAGTAATGCTTGTGTTTCTAACTCCAACAGTGCAGTAATGCTGGTGTTTCTTGATCCAACAGTTCAGTAATGCTGGTGTTTCTAGATCCAACAGTGCAGTAATGATTGTGTTTCTAGCTCCAATAGTGCAGTAATGCTTGTGTTTCTAGCTCCAACAGTGCAGTAATGTTTGTGTTTCTAGCTCCAACAGTGCAGTAATGCTGGTGTTTCTAGCTCCAACAGTGCAGTAATGCTGGTGTTTCTAGCTCCAACAGTGCAGTAATGCTGGTGTTTCTATCTCCAACAGTGCAGTAATGCTTGTGTTTCTAGATCCAACAGTTCAGTAATGCTGGTGTTTCTATCTCCAACAGTGCAGTAATGCTTGTGTTTCTAGATCCAACAGTGCAGTAATGCTTGTGTTTCTAACTCCAACAGTGCAGTAATGCTGGTGTTTCTAGATCCAACAGTGCAGTAATAATGGTGTTTCTATCTCCAACAGTGCAGTAATGCTTGTGTTTCTAGCTCCAACAGTGCAGTAATGCTGGTGTTTCTAGCTCCAACAGTGTAGTAATGCTGGTGTTTCTAGCTCCAACAGTTCAGTAATGATTGTGTTTCTAGCTCCAATAGTGCAGTAATGCTTGTGTTTCTAGCTCCAACAGTGCAATAATGCTGGTGTTTCTAGCTCCAACAGCGCAGTAATGCTTGTTTTTCCTGATCCAACAGTGCAGTAATGCTTGTGTTTCTAACTCCAACAGTGCAGTAATGCTTGTGTTTCTAGCTCCAACAGTGCAGTAATGCTTGTGTTTCTAACTCCAACAGTGCAGTAATGCTTGTGTTTCTAGCTCCAACAGTGCAGTAATTCTGGTGTTTCTAGCTCCAACAGTGCAGTAATGCTTGTGTTTCTATCTCCAACAGTGCAGTAATGCTGGTGTTTCTAGATCCAACAGTGCAGTAATAATGGTGTTTCTATCTCCAACAGTGCAGTAATGCTTGTGTTTCTAGCTCCAACAGTGCAGTAATGCTGGTGTTTCTAGCTCCAACAGTGTAGTAATGCTGGTGTTTCTAGCTCCAACAGTTCAGTAATGATTGTGTTTCTAGCTCCAATAGTGCAGTAATGCTTGTGTTTCTATCTCCAACAGTGCAATAATGCTGGTGTTTCTAGCTCCAACAGGGCAGTAATGCTTGTGTTTCTAACTCCAACAGTGCAGTAATGCTTGTGTTTCTAGCTCCAACAGTGCAGTAATGCTTGTGTTTCTAACTCCAACAGTGCAGTAATGCTTGTGTTTCTAGCTCCAACAGTGCAGTAATGCTGGTGTTTCTTGATCCAACAGTTCAGTAATGCTGGTGTTTCTAGATCCAACAGTGCAGTAATGATTGTGTTTCTAGCTCCAATAGTGCAGTAATGCTTGTGTTTCTAGCTCCAACAGTGCAGTAATGTTTGTGTTTCTAGCTCCAACAGTGCAGTAATGCTGGTGTTTCTAGTTCCAACAGTGCAGTAATGCTGGTGTTTCTAGCTCCAACAGTGCAGTAATGCTGGTGTTTCTATCTCCAACAGTGCAGTAATGCTTGTGTTTCTAGATCCAACAGTTCAGTAATGCTGGTGTTTCTATCTCCAACAGTGCAGTAATGCTTGTGTTTCTATATCCAACAGTGCAGTAATGCTTGTGTTTCTAACTCCAACAGTGCAGTAATGCTGGTGTTTCTAGATCCAACAGTGCAGTAATAATAGTGTTTCTATCTCCAACAGTGCAGTAATGCTTGTGTTTCTAGCTCCAACAGTGCAGTAATGCTGGTGTTTCTAGCTCCAACAGTGTAGTAATGCTGGTGTTTCTAGCTCCAACAGTTCAGTAATGATTGTGTTTCTAGCTCCAATAGTGCAGTAATGCTTGTGTTTCTAGCTCCAACAGTGCAATAATGCTGGTGTTTCTAGCTCCAACAGCGCAGTAATGCTTGTGTTTCTAGATCCAACGGTGCAGTAATGCTTGTTTTTCCTGATCCAACAGTGCAGTAATGCTTGTGTTTCTAACTCCAACAGTGCAGTAATGCTTGTGTTTCTAGCTCCAACAGTGCAGTAATGCTAGTGTTTCTAACTCCAACAGTGCAGTAATGCTTGTGTTTCTAGCTCCAACAGTGCAGTAATGCTGGTGTTTCTAGCTCCAACAGTGCAGTAATGCTTGTGTTTCTATCTCCAACAGTGCAGTAATGCTGGTGTTTCTAGATCCAACAGTGCAGTAATAATGGTGTTTCTATCTCCAACAGTGCAGTAATGCTTGTGTTTCTAGATCCAACGGTGCAGTAATGCTTGTTTTTCCTGATCCAACAGTGCAGTAATGCTTGTGTTTCTAGCTCCAACAATGCAGTAATGCTTGTGTTTCTAACTCCAACAGTGCAGTAATGCTTGTGTTTCTAGCTCCAACAGTGCAGTAATGCTGGTGTTTCTTGATCCAACAGTTCAGTAATGCTGGTGTTTCTAGATCCAACAGTGCAGTAATGATTGTGTTTCTAGCTCCAATAGTGCAGTAATGCTTGTGTTTCTAGCTCCAACAGTGCAGTAATGTTTGTGTTTCTAGCTCCAACAGTGCAGTAATGCTGGTGTTTCTAGCTCCAACGGTGCAGTAATGCTGGTGTTTCTAGCTCCAACAGTGCAGTAATGCTATTGTTTCTATCTCCAACAGTGCAGTAATGCTTGTGTTTCTAGATCCAACAGTTCAGTAATGCTGGTGTTTCTATCTCCAACAGTGCAGTAATGCTTGTGTTTCTAACTCCAACAGTTCAGTAATGCTTGTGTTTCTAGTTCCAACAGTGCAGTAATGCTTGTGTTTCTAGATCCAACAGTTCAGTAATGCTGGTGTTTCTAGCTCCAACAGTGCAGTAATGCTGGTGTTTCTAGCTCCAACAGTTCAGTAATGCTTGTGTTTCTATCTCCAACAGTTCAGTAATGCTTGTGTTTCTAGTTACAACAGTGCAGTAATGCTGGTGTTTCTAGCTCCAACAGTGCAGTAATGCTTGTGTTTCTAGATCCAACAGTTCAGTAATGCTGGTGTTTCTAGTTCCAACAGTTCAGTAATGCTGGTGTTTCTATCTCCAACAGTGCAGTAATGCTTGTGTTTCTATCTCCAACAGTGCAGTAATGCTGGTGTTTCTAGATCCAACAGTGCAGTAATGATTGTGTTTCTAGCTCCAATAGTGCAGTAATGCTTGTGTTTCTAGCTCCAACAGTGCAGTAATGTTTGTGTTTCTAGCTCCAACAGTGCAGTAATGCTGGTGTTTCTAGCTCCAACAGTGCAGTAATGCTGGTGTTTCTAGCTCCAACAGTGCAGTAATGCTGGTGTTTCTATCTCCAACAGTGCAGTAATGCTTGTGTTTCTAGATCCAACAGTTCAGTAATGCTGGTGTTTCTATCTCCAACAGTGCAGTAATGCTTGTGTTTCTAGATCCAACAGTGCAGTAATGCTTGTGTTTCTAACTCCAACAGTGCAGTAATGCTGGTGTTTCTAGATCCAACAGTGCAGTAATAATAGTGTTTCTATCTCCAACAGTGCAGTAATGCTGGTGTTTCTAGCTCCAACAGTGTAGTAATGCTGGTGTTTCTAGCTCCAACAGTTCAGTAATGATTGTGTTTCTAGCTCCAATAGTGCAGTAATGCTTGTGTTTCTAGCTCCAACAGTGCAATAATGCTGGTGTTTCTAGCTCCAACAGCGCAGTAATGCTTGTGTTTCTAGATCCAACGGTGCAGTAATGCTTGTTTTTCCTGATCCGACAGTGCAGTAATGCTTGTGTTTCTAACTCCAACAGTGCAGTAATGCTTGTGTTTCTAGCTCCAACAGTGCAGTAATGCTTGTGTTTCTAACTCCAACAGTGCAGTAATGCTTGTGTTTCTAGCTCCAACAGTGCAGTAATGCTGGTGTTTCTAGCTCCAACAGTGCAGTAATGCTTGTTTTTCTATCTCCAACAGTGCAGTAATGCTGGTGTTTCTAGATCCAACAGTGCAGTAATAATGGTGTTTCTATCTCCAACAGTGCAGTAATGCTTGTGTTTCTAGCTCCAACAGTGTAGTAATGCTGGTGTTTCTAGCTCCAACAGTTCAGTAATGATTGTGTTTCTAGCTCCAATAGTGCAGTAATGCTTGTGGTTCTAGCTCCAACAGTGCAATAATGCTGGTGTTTCTAGCTCCAACAGCGCAGTAATGCTTGTGTTTCTAGATCCAACGGTGCAGTAATGCTTGTTTTTCCTGATCCATCAGTGCAGTAATGCTTGTGTTTCTAGCTCCAACAGTGCAGTAATGCTTGTGTTTCTAACTCCAACAGTGCAGTAATGCTTGTGTTTCTAGCTCCAACAGTGCAGTAATGCTGGTGTTTCTTGATCCAACAGTGCAGTAATGCTGGTGTTTCTTGATCCAACAGTTCAGTAATGCTGGTGTTTCTAGATCCAACAGTGCAGTAATGATTGTGTTTCTAGCTCCAATAGTGCAGTAATGCTTGTGTTTCTAGCTCCAACAGTGCAGTAATGTTTGTGTTTCTAGCTCCAACAGTGCAGTAATGCTGGTGTTTCTAGCTCCAACGGTGCAGTAATGCTGGTGTTTCTAGCTCCAACAGTGCAGTAATGCTGGTGTTTCTATCTCCAACAGTGCAGTAATGCTTGTGTTTCTAGATCCAACAGTTCAGTAATGCTTGTGTTTCTAGTTCCAATTGTGCAGTAATGCTTGTGTTTCTAGATCCAACAGTTCAGTAATGCTGGTGTTTCTAGCTCCAACAGTGCAGTAATGCTTGTGTTTCTAGCTCCAACAGTTCAGTAATGCTTGTGTTTCTAACTCCAACAGTTCAGTAATGCTTGTGTTTCTAGCTCCAACAGTGCAGTAATGCTGGTGTTTCTAGCTCCAACAGTTCAGTAATGCTGGTGTTTCTAGTTCCAACAGTGCAGTAATAATTGTGTTTCTAGATCCAACGGTGCAGTAATGCTTGTTTTTCCTGATCCAACAGTGCAGTAATGCTTGTGTTTCTAGCTCCAACGGTGTAGTAATGCTTGTGTTTCTATCTCCAACAGTGCAGTAATGCTGGTGATTCTAGCTCCAACAGTGTAGTAATGCTGGTGTTTCTAGCTCCAGCAGTGCAGTAATGTTTGTGTTTCTAGCTCCAACAGTGCTGTAATGCTTGTGTTTCTAACTCCAACACTGCAGTAATGCTTGTGTTTCTAGCTCCAACAGTGCAGTAATGCTGGTGTTTCTAGCTCCAACAGTGCAGTAATGCTGGTGTTTCTAGCTCCAACAGTGCAGTAATGCTTGTGTTTCTAGCTCCAACAGTGCAGCAATACAGTAACAATACACACATAATCCAAAAAGTACTAAGAAAGAAATTAAGAAATGTCAGAATGAGCAATGTCAGAGTCCAGAATATATATGTATATGTATACATACAGTGAGTGAACAAAATATTAGGAACACCCTCCCATTTTTGCCCTCAGAACAGCGTCAATTCATCTGGGCATGGACGCTACAAGGTTTTGATGCTGGCCCATGTGGGGTAAACTCCACAACTGGGGTCAGAACTGGGGGGTGATGGGAAAGGAGGTGCGGATCTCTCATTGCCCCTTTCTGCCTCTAGGGACTATTGACTTCTAATTCCAGGGCTGTGGTACATGTTTTTTTAAACCTTTATTTAACCAGGCAAGTCAGTTAAGAACAAGTGTGACTTGGAGTAGTACTGGCTACAGGGAGATGTTTTGCTCAGGAAGGAGAAGACAAATTAAGTTGTCTGGGTGAGAACTTGTCCCTGTGGTTTTTAATGCATGGCTGGTTACTTTCATTTGCTTACTCTCCCTCTCTCTCTGTGTGTGTGTGGTGTGTGTGTGTGTGTGTGTGTGTGTGTTGTGTTGTGTTGTGTTGTGTTGTGTTGTGTTGTGTTGTGTTGTGTTGTGTTGTGTTGTGTTGTGTTGTGTGTGTGTGTGTGTGTATTTTGTGTGTGTGTGTGTTGTGTTGTGTTGTGTTGTGTATGTGTTGAATTGTGTGTGCATGTGAATATGGGGCTGTAGCACACGTGGGTGGTGATGGTGGTCGTATTTAGCTGCACGGATGCAAAACACACTCCAAGCCAACCTTGTCCTAGTTGTGGAGAGAGAGAGGGGGAAGTAGGAATGTAACGAGAGAGGGCGATCCATCAAGCCAACACTAAGTATCTGTATATAAACCTCAATTATGCTAATGCTAATCCCTGGGACATTGACGTTAGGAGGCAGGGAGGCTAACCGTTAGCTCCTTTGATGTGTGCCGGCGTTTGGCAGGGCCTCCTATGGGAGATGGTAACATGGACCTCCCCAGGACCCTTAGTCTCCACTGGGGCTTATGTTAGAAAACCACTTGGGCCTTGTCTGTACACCGGCTGATTACAACAGCTTAGAGGACTTCCTTTTATCTGGCTGTTTAGTTCCCTCTCTTCCAAAGATACCCCCTCTCTTCCTTCTCTTCCAAAGATACCCCCTCTCTTCCTTCTTTTCCAAAGATACCCCCTCTCTTCCCTCTCTTCCAAAGATACCCCCTCTCTTCCTTCTCTTCCAAAGATACCCCCTCTCTTCCATCTCTTCCTTCTCTTCCAATGCTACCCCCTCTCTTCCCTCTCTTCCAAAGATACACCCTCTCTTCCCTCTCTTCCAAAGATACCCCCTCTCTTCCTTCTCTTCCTTCTCTTCCAAAGATACCCCCTCTCTTCCTTCTCTTCCAAAGATACCCCCTCTCTTCCTTCACTTCCAAAGATACCCCCTAACTTCCTTCACTTCCAAAGATACCCCCTCTTCCCTCTCTTCCTTCTCTTCCCTCTCTTCCAAAGATACCCCCTCTGTTTCCTCTCTTCCCTTCTCTTCTCTCCCTTTCCTCTCTTCCAAAGATGCCCCCTCTCTTCCCTCTCTTCCCTCTGTTTCCTCTCTTCCCTCCCTTCCCTATCTTCCTTCTCTTCCCTCTCTTCCAAAGATACCCCCTCTGTTTCCTCTCTTCCCTTCTCTTCCCTCCCTTTCCTCTCTTCCAAAGATGCCCCCTCTCTTCCCTCTCTTCCCTCTGTTTCCTCTCTTCCCTCCCTTCCCTATCTTCCTTCTCTTCCTTCTCTTCCAAAGATACCCCCTCTCTTTCTTCTCTTCCCTCTCATCCCTACCTCCCTTCTCTTCCCTCCCTTCCCTCCTTTCCCTCTCTTCCAAAGATACCCCCTCTCATCCCTCTCTCTATATCCACAGCCTCCACCACCACAGCCATCACCACTCATTTCAGTCATGTCTTTGTTTCACTCATCCCAACCCCTGCACCCCTTTCTCACTCGCTTTATCTTTCTCTCTTTATTTCTCTCTTTCTCTCTCTGTCTTTCAATAAGCGATTTCTTTCGGATAATTCATTTGATCTGTCTGAATCTCTCATGATGTGTGTGTGTGTGTGTGTGTGGTCGTCATCAGTAATAACGTATATCATATCAAGGGGTACTAACTACTATGTCAATAAGACAAGGAGTCAGCACCGGCTACTGTACACTAATACTACTGTACCCTAATACTACTGTACCCTGATACTACTGTACCCTAATACTACTGTACCCTAATACTACTGTACACTAACACTACTGTACCCTAATACTACTGTACACTAATACTACTGTACACTAATACTACTGTACCCTAATACTACTGTACCCTAATACTACTGTACACTAATACTACTGTACACCAAGACTTCACTCTTTCATTGCAATACACCATCATCCTAATTTTCAAGTCCGCAAAAGCTAGACATCATTCAGAGTGATTTGGTGGAGCTAATGACTTGTGCTTTTGAAGTACTTGGCCCTTTTCTCTTCTCTCTCTGTTTTCCCTGGGCTTTTAAAACCCTGCCACAAGAGAAGGATTAAAGTGTACTGCAGTAAATGAGTCAACACTGGAAAAGTACAGACAGTTTGCGTAACAAAAGAGATGATGAATATTTAGATTCTGTGAAATAATTGGGTCTGGTTCCGATGCGAGGCGCAGGCTGTTAAGACACATCCTCTCCTAGGATCAGATCAACAGAGAACCTCAGAGCCAGCGCTACACTGTGGTTCTACATTATTCTGTACTGCTTTGATTTCCACTGACTGCTTGATTGTAGACAAAATGAAATGGGGAGGGAATTCTATCTCAGGATCAATAGTGTGTTGGAGGGTTGGGGTCAATTCCTTTTCAACTAACATCAGGAAGTGGAATTAATTCATGTATAAAACCAATGGATAATTTCCAATTGATGAACTAAGTCATTTTATAAATCATCCCCTGTACTACCTAAATTGAAATAGAATTGACCCAGACCCTGTTTTTTAAATCCCAAAACACATTTATAAAACTGGTCATTTGGATACTGGATGGTGATTAGTCCAGCAGTGTTTGAAGCTGTGCTGTAGTCATCGATATTGGCAAACCTGGCTATGCCTGCTAACAGTTCCATCTGAATGATCCCTGAGCCTCCATAAGAACCACAGTCAGGGCTCAAAAACACATGGGGCCTCATTTATCAAAGGTGCATGTCTCCGCGTACAGCTCAGACCATCCATATGCACAACTTCTAGTGGGAGATAAATTGTATTGCAAGCAAATATTGTTATTTTGGGGGAAATGGAAGTGTTTGACGCACAGGAATTATAATAATGGTAGGCTAATAAAAACATTCAAACGTAATGTTGGTCAGGAGATCACATAGCAGCATGTAGTTTCTTTGACTTGTATTGTAAAATCATAAGATATGTCTCTCCTTTCCTGACTGCTTTATTCCTGCCTCACAACAAATATTAGGCGACCATTTCATTCAATAGCGTGACCATTTCATTCAATAGCGAGACCATATCATTCAATAGCGAGACCATATCATTCAATAGCGAGACCATATCATTCAATAGCGAGACCATATCATTCAATAGCGAGACCATATCATTCAATAGCGAGACCATATTATTCAATAGCGAGACCATATCATTCAATAGCGAGACCATATCATTCAATAGCGAGACCATATTATTCAATAGCGAGACCATATTATTCAATAGCGAGACCATATTGTTCAATAGCGAGACCATATTGTTCAATAACAAGATCATATTATTCAATAGCGAGACCATATTATTCAATAGCGAGACCATATCATTCAATAGCGAGACCATTTCATTCAATAGCGAGACCATTTCATTCAATAGCGAGACCATTTCATTCAATAGCGAGACCCTTTCATTCAATAGCGAGACCATTTCATTCAATAGCGAGACCATTTCATTCAATAGCGAGACCATTTCATTCAATAGCGAGACCATATCATTCAATAGCGAGACCATTTCATTCAATAGCGAGACCATTTCATTCAATAGCGAGACCATTTCATTCAATAGCGAGACCATATCATTCAATAGCGAGACCATTTCATTCAATAGCGAGACCATATCATTCAATAGCGAGACCATTTCATTCAATAGCGAGACCATTTCATTCAATAGCGAGACCATTTCATTCAATAGCGAGACAATATCATTCAATAGCGAGACCATTTCATTCAATACCGAGACCATTTCATTCAATAGCGAGACCATTTCATTCAATAGCGAGACCATATCATTCAATAGCGAGACCATTTCATTCAATAGCGAGACCATTTCATTCAATAGCGAGACCATTTCATTCAATAGCGAGACCATATCATTCAATAGCGAGACCATATCATTCAATAGCTAGACCATATCATTCAATAGCGAGACCATATCATTCAATAGCGAGACCATATTATTCAATAGCGAGACCATATTATTCAATAGCGAGACCATATTGTTCAATAGCGAGACCATATTGTTCAATAACGAGATCATATTATTCAATAGCGAGACCATATTATTCAATAGCGAGACCATATCATTCAATAGCGAGACCATTTCATTCAATAGCGAGACCATTTCATTCAATAGCGAGACCATTTCATTCAATAGCGAGACCATTTCATTCAATAGCGAGACCATTTCATTCAATAGCGAGAACATTTCATTCAATAGCGAGACAATATCATTCAATAGCGAGACCATTTCATTCAATAGCGAGACCATTTCATTCAATAGCGAGACCATTTCATTCAATAGCGAGACCATTTCATTCAATAGCGAGACCATATCATTCAATAGCGAGACCATTTCATTCAATAGCGAGACCATTTCATTCAATAGCGAGACCATATCATTCAATAGCGAGACCATTTCATTCAATAGCGAGACCATATCATTCAATAGCGAGACCATTTCATTCAATAGCGAGACCATTTCATTCAATAGCGAGACCATTTCATTCAATAGCGAGACCATTTCATTCAATAGCGAGACCATTTCATTCAATAGCGAGACCATTTCATTCAATAGCGAGACCATTTCATTCAATAGCGAGACCATATCATTCAATAGCGCAACTATTTCATTCAATAGCCAGTAAATAGACCGGTACCTATGACAGTATGGTTAGGCTACTATAATGCTGTGCGATAGGAGCGTGACATCATATCCTTTTTAACCTCAGCGCCTACACCAAGATATTGAACAACAATTTGTCTTTTGCATAGAAGTGTGGGCTGTAGCATTTACTTTTGCATTGTTGTAAAGGACAATCAATATTACACAATGCACGGCCAGTGTTTGGCCCTCGGCATGGATTCTCTGTTTGAAAAAGTCACTAGAAAAGAATAAAACGTTCTATCCACGCCAGAAATGTCATCAAATGTGCCATCGTTTTATTTTAGGAAGGGTCCTGGCCTAGTTCCAACACCCAAAACATGCACCAAATGAGGGAGGTTTTTTTCTTACATTAAAAGGTGATTGGAGGGTGTTTTTGTTACAATAACAGGTGAATGGAGGGTGTTTTTGTTACAATAACAGGTGAATGGAGGGTGTTTTTGTTACAATAACAGGTGAATGGAGGGTGTTTTTGTTACAATAACAGGTGAATGGAGGGTGTTTTTGTTACAATAACAGGTGAATGGAGGGTGTTTTTGTTACAATAACAGGTGAATGGAGGGTGTGTTTCAAGCAGGGCTTTAACGCTAATTAATGAGCGCACAAATCTTGTATGGCTCTGATTTGTCAATGAAACATGCGATTGTTGTGTGCGACAGTTTGATAAATCCCAATCATTTGTTGCGCACGCAAATCCTAGAATCTCCATGTACACCAGAATTTAGTGAGAAATGCACAATAAATAAGGCCCATGAAGCCATGATAGAAAAACACCTTCGTTGCCTCTGTTGGGCTTCTCCAATTCCTGTTGACTTTTATGCAGATTGTAGACTTGTTTGTGTCTTTCCACTCCAGTGAATGGATAAAGACACACGCACACACACACACACACACACACACACACACACTTACTATCCCCCCCACACACCTCTGCCCCTCCTTGTGGCCCACCCCACAGAGTAATACAGTATTAATAGCAGAAATCTCCCTTCCACCCCACCACCCCTCTTCCCCCCTGCACCACTCCACCCCCCTCCCCCTCCTCCCCATCCACCCATCCTCTCTTCCACCCCACCACCCCTCTTCCCCCCCGCACCACTCCACCCCACTCCCCTCCTCCCCATACGGTTTGGCATCAAATTACTTGGGCCTCGCTTCATAAGCAGCACATGAGCAAATCAATATGTTCGCTGGCCATGGGTAATCCATAGGTATAATGACAAGGCATTGATTTTTAAATAAGTACTCAGGTTTCAGAAGCACTAATTACTGTCCTGACATCTTGGGCTCCACACTGGCCCCCCCTCCCTCCCCCCTCCCTCCCTCCCTCCCTCCCTCCCTCCCCCTCCCTCCCTCCCCCTCCCTCCCTCCCTCCCTCCCTCCCTCCCCCCTCCCTCCCCTCCCTCCCCCTCCCTCTGTCACTCCATCCCTCCTTCCCTCTGTCACTCCATCCATCCCTCTGTCACTCCATCCCTCCATCTCTCTGTCACTCCATCCATCCATCCCTCTGTCACTCCCTTTGTCACTCCCTCTGTCCCTCCCTCCCTCCCTCCGTCACTCCATCCATCCATCCGTCTGTCACTCCATCCATCCATCCCTCTGTCACTCCATCCATCCATCCATCCCTATGTCACTCCATCCCTCCATCCCTCTGTCACTCCATCCATCCATCCCTCTGTCACTCCATCCCTCCATCCCTCTGTCACTCCATCCATCCATCCCTCTGTCACTCCATCCATCCTTCTTTCTCTGGTCTGTAAATTAAACTGAAAATCTATTATGTCCTCTGGTTCTCAAATGCTAGCAAGTCACCAGGTGAGGGACACAGTGGTTGTCAAACAATTAGGTCTCTATGCTCTGGTGTGTCTGTGTGCGTGTGCGTATAGGGGATTTCTGTATGTGAGATCCTGTGTATGTGCACTGTGCACTGCCTGTGTGTTAACAGAAATTCCATGGTGCTGGAGCGGGTTAATGTTTTCTAACCAGTGGTTGTCACCTGACTCTTTTTCAGCCTAGCTAACTGCCTGGAAGATTACCCCAGATGTGACCCTATTGAGGATCCCTGATTGGTTACAACCCCAACCGTATTACCTCCCCTACTTCCTGTTCTCGTCGCAGGGCATAAATCATTGTTTATGTTTATTACAACGCGGCCACATGCATTAATATTTGAACATGGGGGAAAGGAGCTAGGCAGATTAGTTGACATAGTGCAGGCCAACCTGGGGTTTGAATTTACATGTCTGCAAACAGGGTGGTTGGGGTTGGTTGGCTGACTGGGGGGTGGGAGGGACGGGGGTGTAGTTTGAGTCATGTTTGCAAATGAGATGGCCATTCCACCTGCGCAACATTTGCATAGGTTTAGGGAACCTTCTCAACAGCAGGGTCCTGTGGTACAGGCCTGACATTTTTTGTTAAGGAAGCATTATGCAGTTGAGACTTCATGAATGTAACTGACAAGGCTGAGGTCAATTCCATCTGAATAGACCACAGTTGACATTGGGAACTGATACATGATACTGATAGACCTGCACTAAATGAAGGGCATAAGGAAATGGGAAATTCCCCTAAAAGTCATACCATCTAAATCAGTCGCCCAACCCCATACTCCATCAGTTCAAATGCAACCTCCCCTTTTCCAGACATTTCAAACGTTCAAATCTACTCCCTTTCTATTCAAGTTATACAATCAAATGACTGTGACTGTTAGAGATGGTCCTACAGAAAACCACTGAATAATAGCTATAGTTATCTGAGTTTGTAGCAGCTCTGAGAAAAGTTATTGTCAAAACTGAAACAAACACAACAGAAAAATGAACACCAATTGTGGTGAGATCAATAGCCAGTCACTTTTACATAATTCATGTGGTTTGATCATTTAGTCAGCCGGTCTCTCCCTGTAAACTAGTCTGGCACAGGCAAATCTCCTCCTCTCCACATCTCACTCAATTGGTTGTTTCTCTGGGCATAAAACTGAAAGTTAAAAATGAGAAAGTGAGAGAAAGGGAAGATCAATGTGTATGCTGGGAGGGAAAATCCTTTTGTGTCTCCCTGCTCTGAGGCAGAGGGACAAGATAGAGGAGAGGGAGAGAGGGAGGGAGGGAGGGAGAACGAGTGAGATGGAGAGGGAGTGGGAGTGGGAGAGGGAGGTTGGTGCAGTGGCATTTCATCTACTTTGTGAGGTTTCTCTCTGGTGGAGAGTAATTGAGTGCTTAGTGTTCTGGATGAACTAATTACAGCATTGATAGCTCAGCTCATTAGTGAAGGAGAGGAAGCCCCATGCTGCTATTGCTCTGAGGGGTCGCTTTCATATCCAGGCCCTGTGTGTGTGTGTGTCAAATAAAACTGTATTTTTGTATATACAACAGGTGTAGACATTACAGTGAAATGCTTACTTACAAGCCCTTAAATTAAGCAGTTTTAAGAAAATATTTACTAAATAAACTAAAGTAAAAAAAGTAACACAATAAAATAACGATAACGAGGCTAATAAAAGGGGGTACTGGTTCCGAGTCAATGTGCGGGGGTACAGATTAGTCGAGGTCACTGAGGTAATATGTACTGTACACGTAGGTCGGGGTAAAGTGACTATGTATAGATAATAAACAGACAGTAGCAGCAGTGTAAACAAAAGTGTGTGTGTGTGCGCGCATGAACACTCAGATGTCTTTTACCCAGAATTCCACTGGAACGACTGGCCATTACTCCGGTCTGACTCATGGATGGAAGAGAACGGCAGAGAGTAGGGAAGTCTGTCATCTGTGTGAAGAGATGGATAGTGGTTGGTCTGTGATGTAAGCCCAGTGCCAATGGGGGTGCAGCGTTGTTGCATTGTAGTAGTTTCAAAACAATGCTGAATAGGGGTTAATGTGATTGCACACGTCCTCTTACTGAAAGGATGTATTCATTGGTTATGCTGTAAACTATTATTGACATGACACATTCAATTAAAAGGTGAAATTGTTTAAAGTGAATTAAAACTGCAACAAAGTGATGGCTGAATTATGACATCACAGGAGGAAGTCAACACAGTCTAGGTCCAATAATGAATTCCATCTCGGACCTAGCACACAGCATGCCCCAATCCTCCACTGCTGCAGCAGACTGCCTGGCAGAAGGGCCCTGATGGAGGTGCCAGGGCACCAGGGCATCAGGGAAGCTGGCAGCCACACCAGACCTGGCCTAGACCAGGGCACCTCAGAGCAGTTTGGGTTGGCTGAACTGCCATGCCCCCCACACTGTGCCCAGCCTTGCCACACAAACATAAATCATGGTGATGACTGGCTGATGCCATGGTGAGAGGGCACCATTAAGCCAGATAGATGAGGGGCCTAGCTGTGCCTGTTCTAGAGCCTGTCTGAGTCAGCCTTCTGAGCTACTTTCTCTCCCTCCCTCCCTCCCTCTTTCTATCTCTTGCTCTCTCTCCCTCCCTCTCTCTTTCCTATCTCTTGCCCTCCCTCCCTCCCTCCCTCCCTCCCTGCCTCCCTCCCTCCCTCCCTCCCTCCATCCATCTCTTGCCCTCCCTCCCTCCCTCCCTCCCTCCCTCCCTCCCTCCCTCCCTCCCTCCCTCCCTCCCTCCCTCCCTCCCTCCCTCCCTCCCTCCCTCCCTCCCTCTCCTCCCTCCCTCCCTCCTCCTATCTCCTGCCCTCCCTCCCTCCCTCCCTCCCTCCCTCCCTCCCTCCCTCCCTCCCTCCCTCCCTCCCTCCCTCTTTCTATCTCTAGCTCTCTCTCCCTCCCTCTCTCTTTCTATCTCTAGCTCTCTCTCCCTCCCTCTCTCTTTCCTATCTCTTGCTCTCTCTCTCTCCCTCCCTCTTTCTATCTCATGCTCCCTCCCCCTCTCCCCCTCCATCATTTCAGCCAGTAGTTTTGAATGTGGTGCTCACGTGTCAAAAGTTGTTGCTGTTTCTTTTCAGATTGTGTACTACGTCATCTAATTTGTAGGAAATGTCATTTCCTGTGCAGTTCCAATGAAGTATTATCAAATGTTACACATTTGTCGTGCTTAAGATTCTGGAGTGCGTCTTTAATACGGCTGACACATTTACAAGGCATTTCAAAATGACCTAGTCATCCTGTCAGCGTCAAACATAGGAGAGGGAAATGAAAAAGAACCATGTCCAGTTTCACCTGACCTGCTGACCCCCTGACCTGCTGACCCCCTGACCTGCTGACTGTGGGTAATAAACACACAGGATTTATCTGTGAGCTGGGGATGGGATGAGAGTGTATGTGTGTTTACCTGGTTCCCCCGACACACATAACTCTCCTTCAACACCTGTCAACATGAGTCATCACACCGGAGGCTCCCTGCATCGAGCACAGTCCTCCACCCCCCCGTCATCCCCCTCATCCCCTCTTCTTTCTCGTCCTCATTAGTTTTCTTCTCCTTCCATTTTAACATAACATTTATGGATGAATGATTTAATACCGGTTATCAAGCCCATCATTGTAATTGCATCTCTAATTAAGCTTAATTAAAACAATCTAATGGATGGCGAGTCGCTGAGCGCCGCGTGTGAATCACTCGTCTCTCTAGAATACCTCTGACTTAGCATTCAGATCACTCACTCACACCTCCGCCAACCAATCACGTCCTAATTCTCTCCCAAACCCTCGTCGAGGCATTCATTAAGCACAGAAGAGCTTAATGATTAAGATAACGGAGCAATGGAATGATGAGGAGGCCTTTTTTCTTCTGTTTTCCATTATAGCACCCTGGAGGTGTTGCTGGATCTTGGTGATGAAATACGGACAATTGACAAATCAGCTCCTCTCCAAGGCTGGCTTAATACTGCTGCATATTCATTACTTTTTGGGGGGATTTTTAATCAAAGTCATTGACGAGGGGGGCCGACCTGTGTGTGTGTGTGTATGTATGTATGTGTGTAGCGGCTCGGCCCCACCTCCCATCAGGCATCATTCATAGTATTTAGTAAACAGTTGTATGGATGCAGCTGGTACAGGAAGGTGTGTGTGTGTCTGTGTGTGTGTGTGTGTGTGTGTGTGTGTGTGTGTGTGTGTGTGTGTGTGTGTGTGTGTGTGTGTGTGTGTGTGTGTGTGTGTGTGTGTGTGTGTGTGTGTGTGCGCATGCGTGTGTGTGTGTGTGTGCGCATGCGTGTGCGTGTTGGGGATTCTGACTTGATGGGCCTTGGCCAAATTGAGGGTCCCACATGGTAGCACCAGATGTGCTGGTTTTGTATGTGCATAACTCATCAAAAACAACAACCGGTGCCACCCTTGGTCCCCTGCCATCCGCGAGGGCCAGCAAGCCATCTGCTTCCTGCCTGCCAGCCGCCATGCATTGTGGGTCGGCAGCTTATTTGACAGGGGAGGAGGAGAATGGGAGGGACAAAAGAGAGGGAGGGGAGTGAGCAGACAGGAGCACACAGGTTCAAGGCCCGGTCCATGATGTCATAGACAAAGAGAGATGTTTGTGTTTTTATTAACCACAGAAACATGTTCCCCACGGAAACACGTTCCCCACGGAAACAAGTTCGCCACGGAAACACGTTCCCCACGGAAACACGTTCCCCACGGAAACACGTTCGCCACGGAAACACGTTCCCCACGGAAACAAGTTCGCCACGGAAACACGTTCCCCACGGAAACACGTTCCCCACGGAAACAAGTTCGCCACGGAAACACGTTCCCCACGGAAACAAGTTCGCCACGGAAACACGTTCCCCACGGAAACACGTTCCCCACGGAAAAACGTTCCCCACGAAAACACGTTCCCCACGGAAACACGTTCCCCACGGAAACACATTCCCCACGGAAACAAGTTCGCCACGGAAACACGTACCGCACGGAAACAAGTTCGCCACGGAAACACATTCGCCACGGAAACACTTTCGCCACGGAAACACGTTCACCACGGAAACACGTTCCCCACGGAAACAAGTTCGCCACAGAAACACGTTCCCCACGGAAACACGTTCCCCACGGAAACAAGTTCGCCACGGAAACACGTTCCCCACGGAAACACGTTCCCCACGGAAACACATTCCCCACGGAAACAAGTTCGCCACGGAAACACGTACCGCACGGAAACAAGTTCGCCACGGAAACACATTCGCCACGGAAACACTTTCGCCACGGAAACACGTTCACCACGGAAACACGTTCCCCACGGAAACAAGTTCGCCACGGAAACACGTTCCCCACGGAAACACGTTCCCCATGGAAACACGTTCCCCACGGAAAAACGCCACGGAAACATGTTCGCCATGGAAACATGTTCCCCACAGAAACATGTTCCCGGCTTGGGTTGAAAAGTTAAATAAAGCCTAGAGCTTCTCAAAATCCTTCTCTCTTCTTTTTCTATATCTACCCACCTGTTTCATAGTTATGAAACAGATGTTAACTAAATACTAATAGAATATTCTGTCAGCGTTAGCAGCGGTATAAAAACTTGTTTACTCAGAGAACCATCCACTTCCCGGGAGAGAGAGAGCCTTTTGAAATTCCAATTTCCAACAACAACATTTTCAACGACGACGTCCGACGGCGACTGAATAAATCACGCTAGTCTCCTAAACATGTCACGCTTGTCTGCTTCCACCGGGGAGACGGTTAACACGGCGGGCGCTAGGTCTCTAACCGCTAACCCTTCCCTGTGTGCTATCACTGTCATCCTGCTGGTTTTGCCATTCACCTCGCCTGCTGCATCCTGGCTTTATTCAGCTCATGTTCTCTCATTACGGATAAAGGCAGCAGTCTATTGGTTTTTGTGCGTGCCGGTGTGGCTCAGGCACGCTGTGGGATATTAGCACCGCTTGGATGCTCACATACATAACTGCATGTATTATTGTCGCCGATGCCAAAGCAATATTATGATGACTAATTGTCAGAGCTTCAGCCGTAACGACTTAGACGGCCCCCTCTTAAACAGGCTGTATTTTAACACCTTGGAATGTAAAGTGCCGATAGTCAGTTTGGCTGACTAAGTGTACGGAGTGTGTGTGTTTGTGTACGGAGGTGTGTGTGTGTGTGTGTGTGTGTGTGTGTGTGTGTGTGTGTGTGTGTGTGTGTGTGTGTGTGTGTGTGTGTGTGTGTGTGTGTGTGTGTGTGTGTGTGTGTGTGTGTGTGTGTGTGTGTGTGTGTGTGTGTGTGTGTGTTTAAGCATATACGTCTCCCGTCTTCCCTCTGAAGAATCCCCAACAGATCCCATCATCTCCACATCTCCCTCACTACATTTATAGCCTTTTGAATGTGCTGGCCACAGTCAAGGTTCTTCACTAGCTAGCCTTTCCGCGGTTAGCCACTCACTAAACCCAGTCAGCTCCTTCAAACAGGAAGAGGCAGTACACCTGAGGCAGCAGGGTTGGCACTGTGTGACGATAGGTAGTCCCTGTGGACCCACTGTAGCTCACCAAGCCCTGCCAGTCTGACACACTTCAATGGTGCTATCTGGCCTGTTCCAGTCCCCCCCCGCCACCCCCTCTCTCACTCTCTCTCTCCTACTCTCTCTATCCTTCTCTCTCTCTCTCTTCTCTCTCTCTGTCTTGCTTCTGTTCCTCCATGCAGCTGGTTGACACACTAGTCATACAGGAGCTGTCAGATATGGTAATGCACTTTGTCTCTCTCTTTCATGGCTTTACTGTCTCTCTCTTTCTTTGTTTATCCTCTCTTTTTAACCTCTGTTCTTGTTGTTGTGTGGTGTTGCACTCCTCCTTTATCTTCTGGGTCTAGTCTGTCCTTTTAGTTATCCATCAGCCGACACACACACACACACACACACACACACACACACACACACACACACACACACCACACACACACACACACACACACACACACACACACACACACACACACACACACACACACACACACACACACACACACACACACACACACAGATTACTTACTCCTTTTGTAAGCAAGCAGCGCTCATGATATTTGTATGAATCATTGATACTTTTCCAAGATCTAACCCCTTTACTAGTAATCCCATCTGGAGGAGACATGAAACATCTGAAGCAAAGTGAAAAAGAGATGCCATCAATTATTTACCTTTCTTCTAGATTTCAATATGTCTGCCGGTTTTTACTAGCAAGGAACATCTATTGATCCTAGATTTCTTCTTCTGTTTCTTGTCTTGAACTCTGTTTCTCACACACTGTCTGTCGTCCTCGGTCCACACTGTCTGTCGTCCTCGGTCCACACTGTCTGTCGTCCTCAGTCCACACTGTCTGTCGTCCTCGGTCCACACTGTCTGTCGTCCTCGGTCTCACACTGTCTGTCGTCCTCAGTCTCACTCTGTCTGTCGTCCTCAGTCTCACACTGTCTGTCGTCCTCAGTCTCACACTGTCTGTCGTCCTCAGTCTCACTCTGTCTGTCGTCCTCAGTCTCACTCTGTCTGTCGTCCTCAGTCTCACACTGTCTGTCGTCCTCAGTCTCACTCTGTCTGTCGTCCTCAGTCTCACACTGTCTGTCGTCCTGAGTCTCACTCTGTCTGTCGTCCTCGGTCCACACTGTCTGTCGTCCTCAGTCTCACACTGTCTGTCGTCCTCGGTCCACTCTGTCTGTCGTCCTCAGTCTCACTCTGTCTGTCGTCCTCAGTCTCACTCTGTCTGTCGTCCTCAGTCTCACTCTG
>NC_138316.1:43060000-43162500 GCF_965601325.2 Salmo salar
CCCTAACCCTAGCTCTAAAGCCCTTATTCTAACTCTTATTCTAACCCTTATTCTAACCCTAACCCTAGCTCTAAAGCCCTTATTCTAACTCTTACCCTAACCCTTATTCTAACCCTAACCCTAGCTCTAAAGCCCTTATTCTAACTCTTATTCTAACCCTAACCCTAGCTCTAAAGCCCTTATTCTAACTCTTACCCTAACTCTTATTCTAACACTAACCTTAGCTCTAAAGCCCTT
Source organism: Salmo salar (assembly GCF_965601325.2). Lineage (NCBI taxonomy): Eukaryota > Metazoa > Chordata > Actinopteri > Salmoniformes > Salmonidae > Salmo > Salmo salar. The sequence goes on from NC_138316.1 coordinate 43,060,238, forward strand.
ATTCTAACTCTTACCCTAACTCTTATTCTAACCCTAACACTAGCTCTAAAGCCCTTATTCTAACTCTTATTCTAACCCTTATTCTAACCCTAACCCTAGCTCTAAAGCCCTTATTCTAACACTTACCCTAACTCTTATTCTAACCCTAACCTTAGCTCTAAAGCCCTTATTCTAACTCTTACCCTAACCCTTACCCTAACCCTAACCCTAACGCTAGCTCTAAAGCCCTTATTCTAACTCTTATTCTAACCCTTATTCTAACCCTAACCCTAGCTCTAAAGCCCTTATTCTAACTCTTATTCTAACCCTTATTCTAACCCTAACCCTAGCTCTAAAGCCCTTATTCTAACTCTTACCCTAACCCTTATTCTAACCCTAACCCTAGCTCTAAAGCCCTTATTCTAACTCTTATTCTAACCCTTATTCTAACCCTAACCCTAGCTCTAAAGCCCTTTTTCTAACTCTTACCCTAACCCTTATTCTAACCCTAACCCTAGCTCTAAAGCCCTTATTCTACCTCTTACCCTAACACTTATTCTACCCCTAACCCTAGCTCTAAAGCCCTTATTCTAACTCTTATTCTAACTCTTACCCTAACCCTTATTCTAACCCTAACCCTAGCTCTAAAACCCTTATTCTAACTCTTACCCTAACCCTAACCCTAGCTCTAAAGCCCTTATTCTAACTCTTACCCTAACCCTTATTCTAACCCTAACCCTAGCTCTAAAGCCCTTATTCTAACTCTTACCCTAACTCTTATTCTAACCCTAACCTTAGCTCTAAAGCCCTTATTCTAACGCTTACCCTAACCCTTATTCTAACCCTAACCCTAGCTCTAAAGCCCTTATTCTGACTCTTACCCTAACCCTTATTCTAACCCTAACCCTAGCTCTAAAGCACTTATTCTAACTCTTATTCTAACCCTTATTCTAACTCTTACCCTAACCCTTATCCTAACCCTAACCCTAGCTCTAAAGCCCTTATTCTAACTCTTATTCTAACCCTAACCCTAGCTCTAAAGCCCTTATTCTAACTCTTATTCTAACCCTAACCTTAGCTCTAAAGCCCTTATTCTAACTCTTACCCTAACTCTTATTCTAACACTAACCTTAGCTCTAAAGCCCTTATTCTAACTCTTACCCTAACTCTTATTCTAACCCTAACCCTAGCTCTAATGCCCTTATTCTAAATCTTATTCTAACCCTTATTCTAACTCTAACCCTAGCTCTAAAGCCCTTATTCTAACTCTTACCCTAACCCTTATTCTAACCCTAACCCTAGCTCTAAAGCCCTTATTCTAACTGTTATTCTAACCCTTATTCTAACCCTAACCCTAGCTCTAAAACCCTTATTCTAACTCTTACCCTAACCCTAACCCTAACCCTAGCTCTAAAGCCCTTATTCTAACTCTTATTCTAACACTTATTCTAACCCTAACCCTAGCTCTAAAGCCCTTATTCTAACTCTTATTCTAACCCTTATTCTAACCCTAACCCTAGCTCTAAAGCCCTTATTCTAACTCTTACCCTAACTCTTATTCTAACCCTAACCCTAGCTCTAAAGCCCTTATTCTAACTCTTACCCTAACCCTTATTCTAACCCTAACGCTAGCTCTAAAGCCCTTATTCTAACTCTTACCCTAACTCTTATTCTAACCCTAACCTTAGCTCTAAAGCCCTTATTCTAACGCTTACCCTAACCCTTATTCTAACCCTAACCCTAGCTCTAAAGCCCTTATTCTGACTCTTACCCTAACCCTTATTCTAACCCTAACCCTAGCTCTAAAGCACTTATTCTAACTCTTATTCTAACCCTTATTCTAACTCTTACCCTAACCCTTATCCTAACCCTAACCCTAGCTCTAAAGCCCTTATTCTAACTCTTATTCTAACCCTAACCCTAGCTCTAAAGCCCTTATTCTAACTCTTATTCTAACCCTAACCTTAGCTCTAAAGCCCTTATTCTAACTCTTACCCTAACTCTTATTCTAACACTAACCTTAGCTCTAAAGCCCTTATTCTAACTCTTACCCTAACTCTTATTCTAACCCTAACCCTAGCTCTAAAGCCCTTATTCTAACTCTTATTCTAACTCTTATTCTAACCCTAACCCTAGCTCTAAAGCCCTTATTCTAACTCTTATTCTAACCCTTATTCTAACCCTAACCCTAGCTCTAAAGCCCTTATTCTAACTCTTACCCTAACCCTTATTCTAACCCTAACCTTAGCTCTAAAGCCCTTATTCTAACTCTTACCCTAACTCTTATTCTAACCCTAACCCTAGCTCTAAAGCCCTTATTCTAACTCTTATTCTAACCCTTATTCTAACCCTAACCCTAGCTCTAAAGCCCTTATTCTAACACTTACCCTAACTCTTATTCTAACCCTAACCTTAGCTCTAAAGCCCTTATTCTAACTCTTACCCTAACAATTACCCTAACCCTAACCCTAACCCTAGCTCTAAAGCCCTTATTCTAACTCTTATTCTAACCCTTATTCTAACCCTAACCCTAGCTCTAAAGCCCTTATTCTAACTCTTATTCTAACCCTTATTCTAACCCTAACCCTAGCTCTAAAGCCCTTATTCTAACTCTTACCCTAACCCTTATTCTAACCCTAACCCTAGCTCTAAAGCCCTTATTCTAACTCTTATTCTAACCCTAACCCTAGCTCTAAAGCCCTTATTCTAACTCTTACCCTAACTCTTATTCTAACACTAACCTTAGCTCTAAAGCCCTTATTCTAACTCTTACCCTAACTCTTATTCTAACCCTAACACTAGCTCTAAAGCCCTTATTCTAACTCTTATTCTAACCCTTATTCTAACCCTAACCCTAGCTCTAAAGCCCTTATTCTAACACTTACCCTAACTCTTATTCTAACCCTAACCTTAGCTCTAAAGCCCTTATTCTAACTCTTACCCTAACCCTTACCCTAACCCTAACCCTAACGCTAGCTCTAAAGCCCTTATTCTAACTCTTATTCTAACCCTTATTCTAACCCTAACCCTAGCTCTAAAGCCCTTATTCTAACTCTTATTCTAACCCTTATTCTAACCCTAACCCTAGCTCTAAAGCCCTTATTCTAACTCTTACCCTAACCCTTATTCTAACCCTAACCCTAGCTCTAAAGCCCTTATTCTAACTCTTATTCTAACCCTTATTCTAACCCTAACCCTAGCTCTAAAGCCCTTTTTCTAACTCTTACCCTAACCCTTATTCTAACCCTAACCCTAGCTCTAAAGCCCTTATTCTACCTCTTACCCTAACACTTATTCTACCCCTAACCCTAGCTCTAAAGCCCTTATTCTAACTCTTATTCTAACTCTTACCCTAACCCTTATTCTAACCCTAACCCTAGCTCTAAAACCCTTATTCTAACTCTTACCCTAACCCTAACCCTAGCTCTAAAGCCCTTATTCTAACTCTTACCCTAACCCTTATTCTAACCCTAACCCTAGCTCTAAAGCCCTTATTCTAACTCTTACCCTAACTCTTATTCTAACCCTAACCTTAGCTCTAAAGCCCTTATTCTAACGCTTACCCTAACCCTTATTCTAACCCTAACCCTAGCTCTAAAGCCCTTATTCTGACTCTTACCCTAACCCTTATTCTAACCCTAACCCTAGCTCTAAAGCACTTATTCTAACTCTTATTCTAACCCTTATTCTAACTCTTACCCTAACCCTTATCCTAACCCTAACCCTAGCTCTAAAGCCCTTATTCTAACTCTTATTCTAACCCTAACCCTAGCTCTAAAGCCCTTATTCTAACTCTTACCCTAACTCTTATTCTAACACTAACCTTAGCTCTAAAGCCCTTATTCTAACTCTTACCCTAACTCTTATTCTAACCCTAACCCTAGCTCTAATGCCCTTATTCTAAATCTTATTCTAACCCTTATTCTAACTCTAACCCTAGCTCTAAAGCCCTTATTCTAACTCTTACCCTAACCCTTATTCTAACCCTAACCCTAGCTCTAAAGCCCTTATTCTAACTGTTATTCTAACCCTTATTCTAACCCTAACCCTAGCTCTAAAACCCTTATTCTAACTCTTACCCTAACCCTAACCCTAACCCTAGCTCTAAAGCCCTTATTCTAACTCTTATTCTAACACTTATTCTAACCCTAACCCTAGCTCTAAAGCCCTTATTCTAACTCTTATTCTAACCCTTATTCTAACCCTAACCCTAGCTCTAAAGCCCTTATTCTAACTCTTACCCTAACTCTTATTCTAACCCTAACCCTAGCTCTAATGCCCTTATTCTAAATCTTATTCTAACCCTTATTCTAACTCTAACCCTAGCTCTAAAGCCCTTATTCTAACTCTTACCCTAACCCTTATTCTAACCCTAACCCTAGCTCTAAAGCCCTTATTCTAACTGTTATTCTAACCCTTATTCTAACCCTAACCCTAGCTCTAAAACCCTTATTCTAACTCTTACCCTAACCCTAACCCTAACCCTAGCTCTAAAGCCCTTATTCTAACTCTTATTCTAACACTTATTCTAACCCTAACCCTAGCTCTAAAGCCCTTATTCTAACTCTTATTCTAACCCTTATTCTAACCCTAACCCTAGCTCTAAAGCCCTTATTCTAACTCTTACCCTAACTCTTATTCTAACCCTAACCCTAGCTCTAAAGCCCTTATTCTAACTCTTACCCTAACCCTTATTCTAACCCTAACGCTAGCTCTAAAGCCCTTATTCTAACTCTTACCCTAACTCTTATTCTAACCCTAACCTTAGCTCTAAAGCCCTTATTCTAACGCTTACCCTAACCCTTATTCTAACCCTAACCCTAGCTCTAAAGCCCTTATTCTGACTCTTACCCTAACCCTTATTCTAACCCTAACCCTAGCTCTAAAGCACTTATTCTAACTCTTATTCTAACCCTTATTCTAACTCTTACCCTAACCCTTATCCTAACCCTAACCCTAGCTCTAAAGCCCTTATTCTAACTCTTATTCTAACCCTAACCCTAGCTCTAAAGCCCTTATTCTAACTCTTATTCTAACCCTAACCTTAGCTCTAAAGCCCTTATTCTAACTCTTACCCTAACTCTTATTCTAACACTAACCTTAGCTCTAAAGCCCTTATTCTAACTCTTACCCTAACTCTTATTCTAACCCTAACCCTAGCTCTAAAGCCCTTATTCTAACTCTTATTCTAACTCTTATTCTAACCCTAACCCTAGCTCTAAAGCCCTTATTCTAACTCTTATTCTAACCCTTATTCTAACCCTAACCCTAGCTCTAAAGCCCTTATTCTAACTCTTACCCTAACCCTTATTCTAACCCTAACCTTAGCTCTAAAGCCCTTATTCTAACTCTTACCCTAACTCTTATTCTAACCCTAACCCTAGCTCTAAAGCCCTTATTCTAACTCTTATTCTAACCCTTATTCTAACCCTAACCCTAGCTCTAAAGCCCTTATTCTAACACTTACCCTAACTCTTATTCTAACCCTAACCTTAGCTCTAAAGCCCTTATTCTAACTCTTACCCTAACAATTACCCTAACCCTAACCCTAACCCTAGCTCTAAAGCCCTTATTCTAACTCTTATTCTAACCCTTATTCTAACCCTAACCCTAGCTCTAAAGCCCTTATTCTAACTCTTATTCTAACCCTTATTCTAACCCTAACCCTAGCTCTAAAGCCCTTATTCTAACTCTTACCCTAACCCTTATTCTAACCCTAACCCTAGCTCTAAAGCCCTTATTCTAACTCTTATTCTAACCCTAACCCTAGCTCTAAAGCCCTTATTCTAACTCTTACCCTAACTCTTATTCTAACACTAACCTTAGCTCTAAAGCCCTTATTCTAACTCTTACCCTAACTCTTATTCTAACCCTAACACTAGCTCTAAAGCCCTTATTCTAACTCTTATTCTAACCCTTATTCTAACCCTAACCCTAGCTCTAAAGCCCTTATTCTAACACTTACCCTAACTCTTATTCTAACCCTAACCTTAGCTCTAAAGCCCTTATTCTAACTCTTACCCTAACCCTTACCCTAACCCTAACCCTAACGCTAGCTCTAAAGCCCTTATTCTAACTCTTATTCTAACCCTTATTCTAACCCTAACCCTAGCTCTAAAGCCCTTATTCTAACTCTTATTCTAACCCTTATTCTAACCCTAACCCTAGCTCTAAAGCCCTTATTCTAACTCTTACCCTAACCCTTATTCTAACCCTAACCCTAGCTCTAAAGCCCTTATTCTAACTCTTATTCTAACCCTTATTCTAACCCTAACCCTAGCTCTAAAGCCCTTTTTCTAACTCTTACCCTAACCCTTATTCTAACCCTAACCCTAGCTCTAAAGCCCTTATTCTACCTCTTACCCTAACACTTATTCTACCCCTAACCCTAGCTCTAAAGCCCTTATTCTAACTCTTATTCTAACTCTTACCCTAACCCTTATTCTAACCCTAACCCTAGCTCTAAAACCCTTATTCTAACTCTTACCCTAACCCTAACCCTAGCTCTAAAGCCCTTATTCTAACTCTTACCCTAACCCTTATTCTAACCCTAACCCTAGCTCTAAAGCCCTTATTCTAACTCTTACCCTAACTCTTATTCTAACCCTAACCTTAGCTCTAAAGCCCTTATTCTAACGCTTACCCTAACCCTTATTCTAACCCTAACCCTAGCTCTAAAGCCCTTATTCTGACTCTTACCCTAACCCTTATTCTAACCCTAACCCTAGCTCTAAAGCACTTATTCTAACTCTTATTCTAACCCTTATTCTAACTCTTACCCTAACCCTTATCCTAACCCTAACCCTAGCTCTAAAGCCCTTATTCTAACTCTTATTCTAACCCTAACCCTAGCTCTAAAGCCCTTATTCTAACTCTTATTCTAACCCTAACCTTAGCTCTAAAGCCCTTATTCTAACTCTTACCCTAACTCTTATTCTAACACTAACCTTAGCTCTAAAGCCCTTATTCTAACTCTTACCCTAACTCTTATTCTAACCCTAACCCTAGCTCTAATGCCCTTATTCTAAATCTTATTCTAACCCTTATTCTAACTCTAACCCTAGCTCTAAAGCCCTTATTCTAACTCTTACCCTAACCCTTATTCTAACCCTAACCCTAGCTCTAAAGCCCTTATTCTAACTGTTATTCTAACCCTTATTCTAACCCTAACCCTAGCTCTAAAACCCTTATTCTAACTCTTACCCTAACCCTAACCCTAACCCTAGCTCTAAAGCCCTTATTCTAACTCTTATTCTAACACTTATTCTAACCCTAACCCTAGCTCTAAAGCCCTTATTCTAACTCTTATTCTAACCCTTATTCTAACCCTAACCCTAGCTCTAAAGCCCTTATTCTAACTCTTACCCTAACTCTTATTCTAACCCTAACCCTAGCTCTAAAGCCCTTATTCTAACTCTTACCCTAACCCTTATTCTAACCCTAACGCTAGCTCTAAAGCCCTTATTCTAACTCTTACCCTAACTCTTATTCTAACCCTAACCTTAGCTCTAAAGCCCTTATTCTAACGCTTACCCTAACCCTTATTCTAACCCTAACCCTAGCTCTAAAGCCCTTATTCTGACTCTTACCCTAACCCTTATTCTAACCCTAACCCTAGCTCTAAAGCACTTATTCTAACTCTTATTCTAACCCTTATTCTAACTCTTACCCTAACCCTTATCCTAACCCTAACCCTAGCTCTAAAGCCCTTATTCTAACTCTTATTCTAACCCTAACCCTAGCTCTAAAGCCCTTATTCTAACTCTTATTCTAACCCTAACCTTAGCTCTAAAGCCCTTATTCTAACTCTTACCCTAACTCTTATTCTAACACTAACCTTAGCTCTAAAGCCCTTATTCTAACTCTTACCCTAACTCTTATTCTAACCCTAACCCTAGCTCTAATGCCCTTATTCTAACTCTTATTCTAACCCTTATTCTAACTCTAACCCTAGCTCTAAAGCCCTTATTCTAACTCTTACCCTAACCCTTATTCTAACCCTAACCCTAGCTCTAAAGCCCTTATTCTAACTCTTACCCTAACTCTTATTCTAACCCTAACCTTAGCTCTAAAGCCCTTATTCTAACTCTTACCCTAACCATTACCCTAACCCTAACCCTAGCTCTAAAGCCCTTATTCTAACTCTTATTCTAACCCTTATTCTAACCCTAACCCTAGCTCTAAAGCCCTTATTCTAACTCTTATTCTAACTCTTATTCTAACCCTAACCCTAGCTCTAAAGCACTTATTCTAACTCTTATTCTAACTCTTATTCTAACCCTAAACCTAGCTCTAAAGCCCTTATTCTAACTCTTACCCTAACTCTTATTCTAACCCTAACCCTAGCTCTAAGGCCCTTATTCTAACTCTTATTCTAACCCTTATTCTAACCCTAACCCTAGCTCTAAAACCCTTATTCTAACTCTTACCCTAACCCTTACCCTAACCCTAACCCTAACCCTAGCTCTAAAGCCCTTATTCTAACTCTTATTCTAACCCTTATTCTAACCCTAACCCTAGCTCTAAAGCCCTTATTCTAACTCTTACCCTAACTCTTATTCTAACCCTAACCCTAGCTCTAAAGCCCTTATTCTAACTCTTATTCTAACCCTTATTCTAACCCTATCCCTAGCTCTAAAGCCCTTATTCTAACTCTTACCCTAACCCTTATTCTAACCCTAACCCTAGCTCTAAAGCCCTTATTCTACCTCTTACCCTAACCCTTATTCTACCCCTAACCCTAGCTCTAAAGCCCTTATTCTAACTCTTATTCTAACTCTTACCCTAACCCTTATTCTAACCCTAACCCTAGCTCTAAAACCCTTATTCTAACTCTTACCCTAACCCTAACCCTAGCTCTAAAGCCCTTATTCTAACTCTTACCCTAACCCTTATTCTAACCCTAACCCTAGCTCTAAAGCCCTTATTCTAACTCTTACCCTAACTCTTATTCTAACCCTAACCTTAGCTCTAAAGCCCTTATTCTAACGCTTACCCTAACCCTTATTCTAACCCTAACCCTAGCTCTAAAGCCCTTATTCTGACTCTTACCCTAACCCTAATTCTAACCCTAACCCTAGCTCTAAAGCCCTTATTCTAACTCTTATTCTAACCCTTATTCTAACTCTTACCCTAACCCTTATCCTAACCCTAACCCTAGCTCTAAAGCCCTTATTCTAACTCTTATTCTAACCCTAACCCTAGCTCTAAAGCCCTTATTCTAACTCTTATTCTAACCCTAACCCTAGCTCTATAGCCCTTATTCTAACTCTTATTCTAACCCTTATTCTAACTCTAACCCTAGATCTAAAGCCCTTATTCTAACTCTTACCCTAACCCTTATTCTAACCCTAACCCTAGCTCTAAAGCCCTTATTCTAACCCTAACCCTAGCTCTAAAGCCCTTATTCTAACTCTTATTCTAATTCTTATTCTAACCCTAACCCTAGCTCTAAAGCCCTTATTCTAACTCTTACCCTAACCCTTACCCTAACCCTAACCCTAACGCTAGCTCTAAAGCCCTTATTCTAACTCTTATTCTAACCCTTATTCTAACCCTAACCCTAGCTCTAAAGCCCTTATTCTAACTCTTATTCTAACCCTTATTCTAACCCTAACCCTAGCTCTAAAGCCCTTATTCTAACTCTTACCCTAACCCTTATTCTAACCCTAACCCTAGCTCTAAAGCCCTTATTCTAACTCTTATTCTAACCCTTATTCTAACCCTAACCCTAGCTCTAAAGCCCTTTTTCTAACTCTTACCCTAACCCTTATTCTAACCCTAACCCTAGCTCTAAAGCCCTTATTCTACCTCTTACCCTAACACTTATTCTACCCCTAACCCTAGCTCTAAAGCCCTTATTCTAACTCTTATTCTAACTCTTACCCTAACCCTTATTCTAACCCTAACCCTAGCTCTAAAACCCTTATTCTAACTCTTACCCTAACCCTAACCCTAGCTCTAAAGCCCTTATTCTAACTCTTACCCTAACCCTTATTCTAACCCTAACCCTAGCTCTAAAGCCCTTATTCTAACTCTTACCCTAACTCTTATTCTAACCCTAACCTTAGCACTAAAGCCCTTATTCTAACGCTTACCCTAACCCTTATTCTAACCCTAACCCTAGCTCTAAAGCCCTTATTCTGACTCTTACCCTAACCCTTATTCTAACCCTAACCCTAGCTCTAAAGCACTTATTCTAACTCTTATTCTAACCCTTATTCTAACTCTTACCCTAACCCTTATCCTAACCCTAACCCTAGCTCTAAAGCCCTTATTCTAACTCTTATTCTAACCCTAACCCTAGCTCTAAAGCCCTTATTCTAACTCTTACCCTAACCCTTACCCTAACCCTAACCCTAGCTCTAAAGCCCTTATTCTAACTCTTATTCTAACTCTTATTCTAACCCTAACCCTAGCTCTAAAGCCCTTATTCTAACTCTTATTCTAACTCTTATTCTAACCCTAAACCTAGCTCTAAAGCCCTTATTCTAACTCTTACCCTAACTCTTATTCTAACCCTAACCCTAGCTCTAAGGCCCTTATTCTAACTCTTATTCTAACCCTTATTCTAACCCTAACCCTAGCTCTAAAACCCTTATTCTAACTCTTACCCTAACCCTTACCCTAACCCTAACCCTAACCCTAGCTCTAAAGCCCTTATTCTAACTCTTATTCTAACACTTATTCTAACCCTAACCCTAGCTCTAAAGCCCTTATTCTAACCCTTATTCTAACCCTAACCCTAGCTCTAAAGCCCTTATTCTAACTCTTACCCTAACTCTTATTCTAACCCTAACCCTAGCTCTAAAGCCCTTATTCTAACTCTTATTATAACCCTTATTCTAACCCTATCCCTAGCTCTAAAGCCCTTATTCTAACTCTTACCCTAACCCTTATTCTAACCCTAACCCTAGCTCTAAAGCCCTTATTCTACCTCTTACCCTAACCCTTATTCTACCCCTAACCATAGCTCTAAAGCCCTTATTCTAACTCTTATTCTAACTCTTACCCTAACCCTTATTCTAACCCTAACCCTAGCTCTAAAACCCTTATTCTAACTCTTACCCTAACCCTAACCCTAGCTCTAAAGCCCTAATTCTAACTCTTACCCTAACCCTTATTCTAACCCTAACCCTATCTCTAAAGCCCTTATTCTAACTCTTACCCTAACTCTAATTCTAACCCTAACCTTAGCTCTAAAGCCCTTATTCTAACGCTTACCCTAACCCTTATTCTAACCCTAAACCTAGCTCTAAAGCCCTTATTCTGACTCTTACCCTAACCCTAATTCTAACCCTAACCCTAGCTCTAAAGCCCTTATTCTAACTCTTATTCTAACCCTTATTCTAACTCTTACCCTAACCCTTATCCTAACCCTAACCCTAGCTCTAAAGCCCTTATTCTAACTCTTATTCTAACCCTAACCCTAGCTCTAAAGCCCTTATTCTAACTCTTACCCTAACCCTTACCCTAACCCTAACCCTAGCTCTAAAGCCCTTATTCTAACTCTTATTCTAACTCTTATTCTAACCCTAACCCTAGCTCTAAAGCCCTTATTCTAACTCTTATTCTAACTCTTATTCTAACCCTAAACCTAGCTCTAAAGCCCTTATTCTAACTCTTACCCTAACTCTTATTCTAACCCTAACCCTAGCTCTAAGGCCCTTATTCTAACTCTTATTCTAACCCTTATTCTAACCCTAACCCTAGCTCTAAAACCCTTATTCTAACTCTTACCCTAACCCTTACCCTAACCCTAACCCTAACCCTAGCTCTAAAGCCCTTATTCTAACTCTTATTCTAACACTTATTCTAACCCTAACCCTAGCTCTAAAGCCCTTATTCTAACCCTTATTCTAACCCTAACCCTAGCTCTAAAGCCCTTATTCTAACTCTTACCCTAACTCTTATTCTAACCCTAACCCTAGCTCTAAAGCCCTTATTCTAACTCTTATTATAACCCTTATTCTAACCCTATCCCTAGCTCTAAAGCCCTTATTCTAACTCTTACCCTAACCCTTATTCTAACCCTAACCCTAGCTCTAAAGCCCTTATTCTACCTCTTACCCTAACCCTTATTCTACCCCTAACCATAGCTCTAAAGCCCTTATTCTAACTCTTATTCTAACTCTTACCCTAACCCTTATTCTAACCCTAACCCTAGCTCTAAAACCCTTATTCTAACTCTTACCCTAACCCTAACCCTAGCTCTAAAGCCCTAATTCTAACTCTTACCCTAACCCTTATTCTAACCCTAACCCTATCTCTAAAGCCCTTATTCTAACTCTTACCCTAACTCTAATTCTAACCCTAACCTTAGCTCTAAAGCCCTTATTCTAACGCTTACCCTAACCCTTATTCTAACCCTAAACCTAGCTCTAAAGCCCTTATTCTGACTCTTACCCTAACCCTAATTCTAACCCTAACCCTAGCTCTAAAGCCCTTATTCTAACTCTTATTCTAACCCTTATTCTAACTCTTACCCTAACCCTTATCCTAACCCTAACCCTAGCTCTAAAGCCCTTATTCTAACTCTTATTCTAACCCTAACCCTAGCTCTAAAGCCCTTATTCTAACTCTTATTCTAACCCTAACCCTAGCTCTATAGCCCTTATTCTAACTCTTATTCTAACCCTTATTCTAACTCTAACCCTAGCTCTAAAGCCCTTATTCTAACTCTTACCCTAACCCTTATTCTAACCCTAACCCTAGCTCTAAAGCCCTTATTCTAACCCTAACCCTAGCTCTAAAGCCCTTATTCTAACTCTTACCCTAACTCTTATTCTAACCCTAACCTTAGCTCTAAAGCCCTTATTCTAGCTCTTACCCTAACCCTTACCCTAACCCTAACCCTAGCTCTAATGCCCTTATTCTAACTCTTATTCTAACACTTATTCTAACCCTAACCCTAGCTCTAAAGCCCTTATTCTAACTCTTATTCTAACCCTTATTCTGACCCTAACCCTAGCTCTAAAACCCTTATTCTAACTCTTACCCTAACCCTTATTCTAACCCTAACCTTAGCTCTAAAGCCCTTATTCTAACTCTTACCCTAACCCTTATTCTAACCCTAACCTTAGCTCTAAAGCCCTTATTCTAACTCTTACCCTAACCCTTATTCTAACCCTAACCCTAGCTCTAAAGCCCTTATTCTAACTCTTATTCTAACCCTTATTCTAACCCTAACCCTAGCTCTAAAGCCCTTATTCTAACTCTTACCCTAACCCTTATTCTAACCCTAATCCTAGCTCTAAGGCCCTTATTCTAACTCTTATTCTAACCCTTATTCTAACCCTAACCCTAGCTCTAAAACCCTTATTCTAACTCTTACCCTAACCCTTACCCTAACCCTAACCCTAACCCTAGCTCTAAAGCCCTTATTCTAACTCTTATTCTAACCCTTATTCTAACCCTAACCCTAGCTCTAAAGCCCTTATTCTAACTCTTACCCTAACTCTTATTCTAACCCTAACCCTAGCTCTAAAGCCCTTATTCTAACTCTTATTCTAACCCTTATTCTAACCCTATCCCTAGCTCTAAAGCCCTTATTCTAACTCTTACCCTAACCCTTATTCTAACCCTAACCCTAGCTCTAAAGCCCTTATTCTACCTCTTACCCTAACCCTTATTCTACCCCTAACCCTAGCTCTAAAGCCCTTATTCTAACTCTTATTCTAACTCTTACCCTAACCCTTATTCTACCCCTAACCCTAGCTCTAAAGCCCTTATTCTAACTCTTATTCTAACTCTTACCCTAACCCTTATTCTAACCCTAACCCTAGCTCTAAAGCCCTTATTCTAACTCTTACCCTAACTCTTATTCTAACCCTAACCTTAGCTCTAAAGCCCTTATTCTAGCTCTTACCCTAACCCTTACCCTAACCCTAACCCTAGCTCTAATGCCCTTATTCTAACTATTATTCTAACACTTATTCTAACCCTAACCCTAGCTCTAAAGCCCTTATTCTAACTCTTATTCTAACCCTTATTCTGACCCTAACCCTAGCTCTAAAACCCTTATTCTAACTCTTACCCTAACCCTTATTCTAACCCTAACCTTAGCTCTAAAGCCCTTATTCTAACTCTTACCCTAACCCTTATTCTAACCCTAACCTTAGCTCTAAAGCCCTTATTCTAACTCTTACCCTAACCCTTATTCTAACCCTAACCCTAGCTCTAAAGCCCTTATTCTAACTCTTATTCTAACCCTTATTCTAACCCTAACCCTAGCTCTAAAGCCCTTATTCTAACTCTTACCCTAACCCTTATTCTAACCCTAATCCTAGCTCTAAGGCCCTTATTCTAACTCTTATTCTAACCCTTATTCTAACCCTAACCCTAGCTCTAAAACCCTTATTCTAACTCTTACCCTAACCCTTACCCTAACCCTAACCCTAACCCTAGCTCTAAAGCCCTTATTCTAACTCTTATTCTAACCCTTATTCTAACCCTAACCCTAGCTCTAAAGCCCTTATTCTAACTCTTACCCTAACTCTTATTCTAACCCTAACCCTAGCTCTAAAGCCCTTATTCTAACTCTTATTCTAACCCTTATTCTAACCCTATCCCTAGCTCTAAAGCCCTTATTCTAACTCTTACCCTAACCCTTATTCTAACCCTAACCCTAGCTCTAAAGCCCTTATTCTACCTCTTACCCTAACCCTTATTCTACCCCTAACCCTAGCTCTAAAGCCCTTATTCTAACTCTTATTCTAACTCTTACCCTAACCCTTATTCTAACCCTAACCCTAGCTCTAAAACCCTTATTCTAACTCTTACCCTAACCCTAACCCTAGCTCTAAAGCCCTTATTCTAACTCTTACCCTAACCCTTATTCTAACCCTAACCCTAGCTCTAAAGCCCTTATTCTAACTCTTACCCTAACTCTTATTCTAACCCTAACCTTAGCTCTAAAGCCCTTATTCTAACGCTTACCCTAACCCTTATTCTAACCCTAACCCTAGCTCTAAAGCCCTTATTCTGACTCTTACCCTAACCCTAATTCTAACCCTAACCCTAGCTCTAAAGCCCTTATTCTAACTCTTATTCTAACCCTTATTCTAACTCTTACCCTAACCCTTATCCTAACCCTAACCCTAGCTCTAAAGCCCTTATTCTAACTCTTATTCTAACCCTAACCCTAGCTCTAAAGCCCTTATTCTAACTCTTATTCTAACCCTAACCCTAGCTCTATAGCCCTTATTCTAACTCTTATTCTAACCCTTGTTCTAACTCTAACCCTAGATCTAAAGCCCTTATTCTAACTCTTACCCTAACCCTTATTCTAACCCTAACCCTAGCTCTAAAGCCCTTATTCTAACCCTAACCCTAGCTCTAAAGCCCTTATTCTAACTCTTATTCTAATTCTTATTCTAACCCTAACCCTAGCTCTAAAGCCCTTATTCTAACTCTTACCCTAACCCTTACCCTAACCCTAACCCTAACGCTAGCTCTAAAGCCCTTATTCTAACTCTTATTCTAACCCTTATTCTAACCCTAACCCTAGCTCTAAAGCCCTTATTCTAACTCTTATTCTAACCCTTATTCTAACCCTAACCCTAGCTCTAAAGCCCTTATTCTAACTCTTACCCTAACCCTTATTCTAACCCTAACCCTAGCTCTAAAGCCCTTATTCTAACTCTTATTCTAACCCTTATTCTAACCCTAACCCTAGCTCTAAAGCCCTTTTTCTAACTCTTACCCTAACCCTTATTCTAACCCTAACCCTAGCTCTAAAGCCCTTATTCTACCTCTTACCCTAACACTTATTCTACCCCTAACCCTAGCTCTAAAGCCCTTATTCTAACTCTTATTCTAACTCTTACCCTAACCCTTATTCTAACCCTAACCCTAGCTCTAAAACCCTTATTCTAACTCTTACCCTAACCCTAACCCTAGCTCTAAAGCCCTTATTCTAACTCTTACCCTAACCCTTATTCTAACCCTAACCCTAGCTCTAAAGCCCTTATTCTAACTCTTACCCTAACTCTTATTCTAACCCTAACCTTAGCACTAAAGCCCTTATTCTAACGCTTACCCTAACCCTTATTCTAACCCTAACCCTAGCTCTAAAGCCCTTATTCTGACTCTTACCCTAACCCTTATTCTAACCCTAACCCTAGCTCTAAAGCACTTATTCTAACTCTTATTCTAACCCTTATTCTAACTCTTACCCTAACCCTTATCCTAACCCTAACCCTAGCTCTAAAGCCCTTATTCTAACTCTTATTCTAACCCTAACCCTAGCTCTAAAGCCCTTATTCTAACTCTTACCCTAACCCTTACCCTAACCCTAACCCTAGCTCTAAAGCCCTTATTCTAACTCTTATTCTAACTCTTATTCTAACCCTAACCCTAGCTCTAAAGCCCTTATTCTAACTCTTATTCTAACTCTTATTCTAACCCTAAACCTAGCTCTAAAGCCCTTATTCTAACTCTTACCCTAACTCTTATTCTAACCCTAACCCTAGCTCTAAGGCCCTTATTCTAACTCTTATTCTAACCCTTATTCTAACCCTAACCCTAGCTCTAAAACCCTTATTCTAACTCTTACCCTAACCCTTACCCTAACCCTAACCCTAACCCTAGCTCTAAAGCCCTTATTCTAACTCTTATTCTAACACTTATTCTAACCCTAACCCTAGCTCTAAAGCCCTTATTCTAACTCTTATTCTAACCCTTATTCTAACCCTAACCCTAGCTCTAAAGCCCTTATTCTAACTCTTACCCTAACTCTTATTCTAACCCTAACCCTAGCTCTAAAGCCCTTATTCTAACTCTTATTATAACCCTTATTCTAACCCTATCCCTAGCTCTAAAGCCCTTATTCTAACTCTTACCCTAACCCTTATTCTAACCCTAACCCTAGCTCTAAAGCCCTTATTCTACCTCTTACCCTAACCCTTATTCTACCCCTAACCATAGCTCTAAAGCCCTTATTCTAACTCTTATTCTAACTCTTACCCTAACCCTTATTCTAACCCTAACCCTAGCTCTAAAACCCTTATTCTAACTCTTACCCTAACCCTAACCCTAGCTCTAAAGCCCTAATTCTAACTCTTACCCTAACCCTTATTCTAACCCTAACCCTATCTCTAAAGCCCTTATTCTAACTCTTACCCTAACTCTAATTCTAACCCTAACCTTAGCTCTAAAGCCCTTATTCTAACGCTTACCCTAACCCTTATTCTAACCCTAAACCTAGCTCTAAAGCCCTTATTCTGACTCTTACCCTAACCCTAATTCTAACCCTAACCCTAGCTCTAAAGCCCTTATTCTAACTCTTATTCTAACCCTTATTCTAACTCTTACCCTAACCCTTATCCTAACCCTAACCCTAGCTCTAAAGCCCTTATTCTAACTCTTATTCTAACCCTAACCCTAGCTCTAAAGCCCTTATTCTAACTCTTATTCTAACCCTAACCCTAGCTCTATAGCCCTTATTCTAACTCTTATTCTAACCCTTATTCTAACTCTAACCCTAGCTCTAAAGCCCTTATTCTAACTCTTACCCTAACCCTTATTCTAACCCTAACCCTAGCTCTAAAGCCCTTATTCTAACCCTAACCCTAGCTCTAAAGCCCTTATTCTAACTCTTACCCTAACTCTTATTCTAACCCTAACCTTAGCTCTAAAGCCCTTATTCTAGCTCTTACCCTAACCCTTACCCTAACCCTAACCCTAGCTCTAATGCCCTTATTCTAACTCTTATTCTAACACTTATTCTAACCCTAACCCTAGCTCTAAAGCCCTTATTCTAACTCTTATTCTAACCCTTATTCTGACCCTAACCCTAGCTCTAAAACCCTTATTCTAACTCTTACCCTAACCCTTATTCTAACCCTAACCTTAGCTCTAAAGCCCTTATTCTAACTCTTACCCTAACCCTTATTCTAACCCTAACCTTAGCTCTAAAGCCCTTATTCTAACTCTTACCCTAACCCTTATTCTAACCCTAACCCTAGCTCTAAAGCCCTTATTCTAACTCTTATTCTAACCCTTATTCTAACCCTAACCCTAGCTCTAAAGCCCTTATTCTAACTCTTACCCTAACCCTTATTCTAACCCTAATCCTAGCTCTAAAGCCCTTATTCTAACTCTTACCCTAACTCTTATTCTAACCCTAACCTTAGCTCTAAAGCCCTTATTCTAACTCTTACCCTAACCCTTACCCTTACCCTAACCCTAGCTCTAAAGCCCTTATTCTAACTCTTACTCTAACCTTTATTCTAACCCTAACCCTAGCTCTAAAACCCTTATTCTAACTCTTACCCTAACCCTAACCCTAGCTCTAAAGCCCTTATTCTAACTCTTACCCTAACCCTTATTCTAACCCTAACCCTAGCTCTAAAGCCCTTATTCTAACTCTTACCCTAACTCTTATTCTAACCCTAACCTTAGCACTAAAGCCCTTATTCTAACGCTTACCCTAACCCTTATTCTAACCCTAACCCTAGCTCTAAAGCCCTTATTCTGACTCTTACCCTAACCCTTATTCTAACCCTAACCCTAGCTCTAAAGCACTTATTCTAACTCTTATTCTAACCCTTATTCTAACTCTTACCCTAACCCTTATCCTAACCCTAACCCTAGCTCTAAAGCCCTTATTCTAACTCTTATTCTAACCCTAACCCTAGCTCTAAAGCCCTTATTCTAACTCTTACCCTAACCCTTACCCTAACCCAAACCCTAGCTCTAAAGCCCTTATTCTAACTCTTATTCTAACTCTTATTCTAACCCTAACCCTAGCTCTAAAGCCCTTATTCTAACTCTTATTCTAACTCTTATTCTAACCCTAAACCTAGCTCTAAAGCCCTTATTCTAACTCTTACCCTAACTCTTATTCTAACCCTAACCCTAGCTCTAAGGCCCTTATTCTAACTCTTATTCTAACCCTTATTCTAACCCTAACCCTAGCTCTAAAACCCTTATTCTAACTCTTACCCTAACCCTTACCCTAACCCTAACCCTAACCCTAGCTCTAAAGCCCTTATTCTAACTCTTATTCTAACACTTATTCTAACCCTAACCCTAGCTCTAAAGCCCTTATTCTAACTCTTATTCTAACCCTTATTCTAACCCTAACCCTAGCTCTAAAGCCCTTATTCTAACTCTTACCCTAACTATTATTCTAACCCTAACCCTAGCTCTAAAGCCCTTATTCTAACTCTTATTATAACCCTTATTCTAACCCTATCCCTAGCTCTAAAGCCCTTATTCTAACTCTTACCCTAACCCTTATTCTAACCCTAACCCTAGCTCTAAAGCCCTTATTCTACCTCTTACCCTAACCCTTATTCTACCCCTAACCATAGCTCTAAAGCCCTTATTCTAACTCTTATTCTAACTCTTACCCTAACCCTTATTCTAACCCTAACCCTAGCTCTAAAACCCTTATTCTAACTCTTACCCTAACCCTAACCCTAGCTCTAAAGCCCTTATTCTAACTCTTACCCTAACCCTTATTCTAACCCTAACCCTATCTCTAAAGCCCTTATTCTAACTCTTACCCTAACTCTAATTCTAACCCTAACCTTAGCTCTAAAGCCCTTATTCTAACGCTTACCCTAACCCTTATTCTAACCCTAAACCTAGCTCTAAAGCCCTTATTCTGACTCTTACCCTAACCCTAATTCTAACCCTAACCCTAGCTCTAAAGCCCTTATTCTAACTCTTATTCTAACCCTTATTCTAACTCTTACCCTAACCCTTATCCTAACCCTAACCCTAGCTCTAAAGCCCTTATTCTAACTCTTATTCTAACCCTAACCCTAGCTCTAAAGCCCTTATTCTAACTCTTATTCTAACCCTAACCCTAGCTCTATAGCCCTTATTCTAACTCTTATTCTAACCCTTATTCTAACTCTAACCCTAGCTCTAAAGCCCTTATTCTAACTCTTACCCTAACCCTTATTCTAACCCTAACCCTAGCTCTAAAGCCCTTATTCTAACCCTAACCCTAGCTCTAAAGCCCTTATTCTAACTCTTACCCTAACTCTTATTCTAACCCTAACCTTAGCTCTAAAGCCCTTATTCTAGCTCTTACCCTAACCCTTACCCTAACCCTAACCCTAGCTCTAATGCCCTTATTCTAACTCTTATTCTAACACTTATTCTAACCCTAACCCTAGCTCTAAAGCCCTTATTCTAACTCTTATTCTAACCCTTATTCTGACCCTAACCCTAGCTCTAAAACCCTTATTCTAACTCTTACCCTAACCCTTATTCTAACCCTAACCTTAGCTCTAAAGCCCTTATTCTAACTCTTACCCTAACCCTTATTCTAACCCTAACCTTAGCTCTAAAGCCCTTATTCTAACTCTTACCCTAACCCTTATTCTAACCCTAACCCTAGCTCTAAAGCCCTTATTCTAACTCTTATTCTAACCCTTATTCTAACCCTAACCCTAGCTCTAAAGCCCTTATTCTAACTCTTACCCTAACCCTTATTCTAACCCTAATCCTAGCTCTAAAGCCCTTATTCTAACTCTTACCCTAACTCTTATTCTAACCCTAACCTTAGCTCTAAAGCCCTTATTCTAACTCTTACCCTAACCCTTACCCTTACCCTAACCCTAGCTCTAAAGCCCTTATTCTAACTCTTACTCTAACCTTTATTC
Organism: Salmo salar; assembly: GCF_965601325.2. Lineage (NCBI taxonomy): Eukaryota > Metazoa > Chordata > Actinopteri > Salmoniformes > Salmonidae > Salmo > Salmo salar. The sequence continues at coordinate 43,080,838 of NC_138316.1, forward strand.
TAACCCTAACCCTAGCTCTAAAACCCTTATTCTAACTCTTACCCTAACTCTTATTCTAACACTAACCTTAGCTCTAAAGCCCTTATTCTAACTCTTACCCTAACTCTTATTCTAACCCTAACCCTAGCTCTAAAGCCCTTATTCTAACTCTTATTCTAACCCTTATTCTAACTCTAACCCTAGCTCTAAAGCCCTTATTCTAACTCTTACCCTAACTCTTATTCTAACACTAACCTTAGCTCTAAAGCCCTTATTCTAACTCTTACCCTAACTCTTATTCTAACCCTAACCCTAGCTCTAAAGCCCTTATTCTAACTCTTATTCTAACCCTTATTCTAACTCTAACCCTAGCTCTAAAACCCTTATTCTAACTCTTACCCTAACCCTTATTCTAACCCTAACCTTAGCTCTAAAGCCCTTATTCTAACCCTAACCTTAGCTCTAAAGCCCTTATTCTAACTCTTACCCTAACCCTTATTCTAACCCTAACCCTAGCTCTAATGCCCTTATTCTAACTCTTATTCTAACCCTTATTCTAACCCTAACCCTAGCTCTAAAGCCCTTATTCTAACTCTTACCCTAACCCTTATTCTAACCCTAACCTTAGCTCTAAAGCCCTTATTCTAACTCTTACCCTAACCCTTATTCTAACCCTAACCCTAGCTCTAAAGCCCTTATTCTAACTCTTATTCTAACCCTTATTCTAACCCTAACCCTAGCTCTAAAGCACTTATTCTAACTCTTACCCTAACCCTTATTCTAACCCTAATCCTAGCTCTAAAGCCCTTATTCTAACTCTTACCCTAACTCTTATTCTAACCCTAACCTTAGCTCTAAAGCCCTTATTCTAACTCTTACCCTAACCCTTACCCTTACCCTAACCCTAGCTCTAAAGCCCTTATTCTAACTCTTACTCTAACCCTTATTCTAACCCTAACCCTAGCTCTAAAACCCTTATTCTAACTCTTACACTAACTCTTATTCTAACACTAACCTTAGCTCTAAAGCCCTTATTCTAACTCTTACCCTAACTCTTATTCTAACCCTAACCCTAGCTCTAAAGCCCTTATTCTAACTCTTATTCTAACCCTTATTCTAACTCTAACCCTAGCTCTAAAGCCCTTATTCTAACTCTTACCCTAACACTTATTCTAACACTAACCTTAGCTCTAAAGCCCTTATTCTAACTCTTACCCTAACTCTTATTCTAACCCTAACCCTAGCTCTAAAGCCCTTATTCTAACTCTTATTCTAACCCTTATTCTAACTCTAACCCTAGCTCTAAAACCCTTATTCTAACTCTTACCCTAACCCTTATTCTAACCCTAACCTTAGCTCTAAAGCCCTTATTCTAACCCTAACCTTAGCTCTAAAGCCCTTATTCTAACTCTTACCCTAACCCTTATTCTAACCCTAACCCTAGCTCTAAAGCCCTTATTCTAACTCTTATTCTAACCCTTATTCTAACCCTAACCCTAGCTCTAAAGCCCTTATTCTACCTCTTACCCTAACCCTTATTCTAACCCTAACCCTAGCTCTAAAGCCCTTATTCTAACTCTTACTCTAACCCTTATTCTAACCCTAACCCTAGCTCTAAAACCCTTATTCTAACTCTTACCCTAACCCTTACCCTAACCCTAACCCTAGCTCTAAAGCCCTTATTCTAACTCTTACCCTAACCCTTATTCTAACCCTAACCCTAGCTCTAAAGCCCTTATTCTAACTCTTATTCTAACCCTTATTCTAACCCTAACCCTAGCTCTAAAGCCCTTATTCTAACTCTTACCCTAACCCTTATTCTAACCCTAATCCTAGCTCTAAAGCCCTTATTATAACTCTTACCCTTAACTCTTATTCTAACCCTAACCTTAGCTCTAAAGCCCTTATTCTAACTCTTACCCTAACCCTTACCCTTACCCTAACCCTAGCTCTAAAGCCCTTATTCTAACTCTTACCCTAACTCTTATTCTAACCCTAACCCTAGCTCTAAAGCCCTTATTCTAACTCTTATTCTAACCCTTATTCTAACCCTAATCCTAGCTCTAAAGCCCTTATTATAACTCTTACCCTTAACTCTTATTCTAACCCTAACCTTAGCTCTAAAGCCCTTATTCTAACTCTTACCCTAACCCTTACCCTTACCCTAACCCTAGCTCTAAAGCCCTTATTCTAACTCTTACCCTAACTCTTATTCTAACCCTAACCCTAGCTCTAAAGCCCTTATTCTAACTCTTATTCTAACCCTTATTCTAACCCTAACCCTAGCTCTAAAGCCCTTATTCTAACTCTTACCATAACCCTTATTCTAACCCTAACCTTAGCTCTAAAGCCCTTATTCTAACTCTTACCCTAACCCTAACCCTAACCCTAGCTCTAAAGCCCTTATTCTACCTCTTACCCTAACCCTTATTCTACCCCTAACCCTAGCTCTAAAGCCCTTATTCTAACTCTTATTCTAACTCTTACCCTAACCCTTATTCTAACCCTAACCCTAGCTCTAAAACCCTTATTCTAACTCTTACCCTAACCCTAACCCTAGCTCTAAAGCCCTTATTCTAACTCTTACCCTAACCCTTATTCTAACCCTAACCCTATCTCTAAAGCCCTTATTCTAACTCTTACCCTAACTCTAATTCTAACCCTAACCTTAGCTCTAAAGCCCTTATTCTAACGCTTACCCTAACCCTTATTCTAACCCTAAACCTAGCTCTAAAGCCCTTATTCTGACTCTTACCCTAACCCTAATTCTAACCCTAACCCTAGCTCTAAAGCCCTTATTCTAACTCTTATTCTAACCCTTATTCTAACTCTTACCCTAACCCTTATCCTAACCCTAACCCTAGCTCTAAAGCCCTTATTCTAACTCTTATTCTAACCCTAACCCTAGCTCTAAAGCCCTTATTCTAACTCTTATTCTAACCCTAACCCTAGCTCTATAGCCCTTATTCTAACTCTTATTCTAACCCTTATTCTAACTCTAACCCTAGCTCTAAAGCCCTTATTCTAACTCTTACCCTAACCCTTATTCTAACCCTAACCCTAGCTCTAAAGCCCTTATTATAACCCTAACCCTAGCTCTAAAGCCCTTATTCTAACTCTTACCCTAACTCTTATTCTAACCCTAACCTTAGCTCTAAAGCCCTTATTCTAACTCTTACCCTAACCCTTACCCTAACCCTAACCCTAGCTCTAATGCCCTTATTCTAACTCTTATTCTAACACTTATTCTAACCCTAACCCTAGCTCTAAAGCCCTTATTCTAACTCTTATTCTAACCCTTATTCTGACCCTAACCCTAGCTCTAAAACCCTTATTCTAACTCTTACCCTAACCCTTATTCTAACCCTAACCTTAGCTCTAAAGCCCTTATTCTAACTCTTACCCTAACCCTTATTCTAACCCTAACCTTAGCTCTAAAGCCCTTATTCTAACTCTTACCCTAACCCTTATTCTAACCCTAACCCTAGCTCTAAAGCCCTTATTCTAACTCTTATTCTAACCCTTATTCTAACCCTAACCCTAGCTCTAAAGCCCTTATTCTAACTCTTACCCTAACCCTTATTCTAACCCTAATCCTAGCTCTAAAGCCCTTATTCTAACTCTTACCCTAACTCTTATTCTAACCCTAACCTTAGCTCTAAAGCCCTTATTCTAACTCTTACCCTAACCCTTACCCTTACCCTAACCCTAGCTCTAAAGCCCTTATTCTAACTCTTACTCTAACCCTTATTCTAACCCTAACCCTAGCTCTAAAACCCTTATTCTAACTCTTACCCTAACTCTTATTCTAACACTAACCTTAGCTCTAAAGCCCTTATTCTAACTCTTACCCTAACTCTTATTCTAACCCTAACCCTAGCTCTAAAGCCCTTATTCTAACTCTTATTCTAACCCTTATTCTAACTCTAACCCTAGCTCTAAAGCCCTTACTCTAACTCTTACCCTAACTCTTATTCTAACACTAACCTTAGCTCTAAAGCCCTTATTCTAACTCTTACCCTAACTCTTATTCTAACCCTAACCCTAGCTCTAAAGCCCTTATTCTAACTCTTATTCTAACCCTTATTCTAACTCTAACCCTAGCTCTAAAACCCTTATTCTAACTCTTACCCTAACCCTTATTCTAACCCTAACCTTAGCTCTAAAGCCCTTATTCTAACCCTAACCTTAGCTCTAAAGCCCTTATTCTAACTCTTACCCTAACCCTTATTCTAACCCTAACCCTAGCTCTAAAGCCCTTATTCTAACTCTTATTCTAACCCTTATTCTAACCCTAACCCTAGCTCTAAAGCCCTTATTCTAACTCTTACCCTAACCCTTATTCTAACCCTAACCTTAGCTCTAAAGCCCTTATTCTAACTGTTACCCTAACCCTTATTCTAACCCTAACCCTAGCTCTAAAGCCCTTATTCTAACTCTTATTCTAACCCTTATTCTAACCCTAACCCTAGCTCTAAAGCCCTTATTCTAACTCTTACCCTAACCCTTATTCTAACCCTAATCCTAGCTCTAAAGCCCTTATTCTAACTCTTACCCTAACTCTTATTCTAACCCTAACCTTAGCTCTAAAGCCCTTATTCTAACTCTTACCCTAACCCTTACCCTTACCCTAACCCTAGCTCTAAAGCACTTATTCTAACTCTTACTCTAACCCTTATTCTAACCCTAACCCTAGCTCTAAAACCCTTATTCTAACTCTTACCCTAACTCTTATTCTAACACTAACCTTAGCTCTAAAGCCCTTATTCTAACTCTTACCCTAACTCTTATTCTAACCCTAACCCTAGCTCTAAAGCCCTTATTCTAACTCTTATTCTAACCCTTATTCTAACTCTAACCCTAGCTCTAAAGCCCTTATTCTAACTCTTACCCTAACTCTTATTCTAACACTAACCTTAGCTCTAAAGCCCTTATTCTAACTCTTACCCTAACTCTTATTCTAACCCTAACCCTAGCTCTAAAGCCCTTATTCTAACTCTTATTCTAACCCTTATTCTAACTCTAACCCTAGCTCTAAAACCCTTATTCTAACTCTTACCCTAACCCTTATTCTAACCCTAACCTTAGCTCTAAAGCCCTTATTCTAACCCTAACCTTAGCTCTAAAGCCCTTATTCTAACTCTTACCCTAACCCTTATTCTAACCCTAACCCTAGCTCTAAAGCCCTTATTCTAACTCTTATTCTAACCCTTATTCTAACCCTAACCCTAGCTCTAAAGCCCTTATTCTACCTCTTACCCTAACCCTTATTCTAACCCTAACCCTAGCTCTAAAGCCCCTATTCTAACTCTTACTCTAACCCTTATTCTAACCCTAACCCTAGCTCTAAAACCCTTATTCTAACTCTTACCCTAACTCTTATTCTAACACTAACCTTAGCTCTAAAGCCCTTATTCTAACTCTTACCCTAACCCTTATTCTAACCCTAACCCTAGCTCTAAAGCCCTTATTCTAACTCTTATTCTAACCCTTATTCTAACCCTAACCCTAGCTCTAAAGCCCTTATTCTAACTCTTACCCTAACCCTTATTCTAACCCTAATCCTAGCTCTAAAGCCCTTATTCTAACTCTTACCCTAACTCTTATTCTAACCCTAACCTTAGCTCTAAAGCCCTTATTCTAACTCTTACCCTAACCCTTACCCTAACCCTAACCCTAGCTCTAAAGCCCTTATTCTAACTCTTACCCTAACCCTTATTCTAACCCTAACCCTAGCTCTAAAGCCCTTATTCTAACTCTTACTCTAACCCTTATTCTAACCCTAACCCTAGCTCTAAAACCCTTATTCTAACTCTTACACTAACCCTTATTCTAACCCTAATCCTAGCTCTAAAGCCCTTATTATAACTCTTACCCTAACTCTTATTCTAACCCTAACCTTAGCTCTAAAGCCCTTATTCTAACTCTTACCCTAACCCTTACCCTTACCCTAACCCTAGCTCTAAAGCCCTTATTCTAACTCTTACCCTAACTCTTATTCTAACCCTAACCTTAGCTCTAAAGCCCTTATTCTAACTCTTACCCTAACCCTTACCCTAACCCTAACCCTAACCCTAGCTCTAAAGCCCTTATTCTAACTCTTACCCTAACCCTTATTCTAGCCCTAACCCTAGCTCTAAAGCCCTTATTCTAATTCTTACCCTAACCCTTATTCTAACCCTAACCCTAGCTCTAAAGCCCTTATTCTAACTCTTACCCTAACCCTTATTCTAACCCTAACACTAGCTCTAAAGCCCTTATTCTAACTCTTATTCTAACCCTTATTCTAACCCTAATCCTAGCTCTAAAGCCCTTATTCTAACTCTTACCCTAACCCTTATTCTAACCCTAACCCTAGCTCTAAAGCCCTTATTCTACCTCTTACCCTAACCCTTATTCTACCCCTAACCCTAGCTCTAAAGCCCTTATTCTAACTCTTATTCTAACTCTTACCCTAACCCTTATTCTAACCCTAACCCTAGATCTAAAACCCTTATTCTAACTCTTACCCTAACCCTAACCCTAGCTCTAAAGCCCTTATTCTAACTCTTACCCTAACCCTTATTCTAACCCTAACCCTAGCTCTAAAGCCCTTATTCTAACTCTTACCCTAACCCTTATTCTAACCCTAACCTTAGCTCTAAAGCCCTTATTCTAACTGTTACCCTAACCCTTATTCTAACCCTAACCCTAGCTCTAAAGCCCTTATTCTAACTCTTATTCTAACCCTTATTCTAACCCTAACCCTAGCTCTAAAGCCCTTATTCTAACTCTTACCCTAACCCTTATTCTAACCCTAATCCTAGCTCTAAAGCCCTTATTCTAACTCTTACCCTAACTCTTATTCTAACCCTAACCTTAGCTCTAAAGCCCTTATTCTAACTCTTACCCTAACCCTTACCCTTACCCTAACCCTAGCTCTAAAGCCCTTATTCTAACTCTTACTCTAACCCTTATTCTAACCCTAACCCTAGCTCTAAAACCCTTATTCTAACTCTTACCCTAACTCTTATTCTAACACTAACCTTAGCTCTAAAGCCCTTATTCTAACTCTTACCCTAACTCTTATTCTAACCCTAACCCTAGCTCTAAAGCCCTTATTCTAACTCTTATTCTAACCCTTATTCTAACTCTAACCCTAGCTCTAAAGCCCTTATTCTAACTCTTACCCTAACTCTTATTCTAACACTAACCTTAGCTCTAAAGCCCTTATTCTAACTCTTACCCTAACTCTTATTCTAACCCTAACCCTAGCTCTAAAGCCCTTATTCTAACTCTTATTCTAACCCTTATTCTAACTCTAACCCTAGCTCTAAAACCCTTATTCTAACTCTTACCCTAACCCTTATTCTAACCCTAACCTTAGCTCTAAAGCCCTTATTCTAACCCTAACCTTAGCTCTAAAGCCCTTATTCTAACTCTTACCCTAACCCTTATTCTAACCCTAACCCTAGCTCTAAAGCCCTTATTCTAACTCTTATTCTAACCCTTTTTCTAACCCTAACCCTAGCTCTAAAGCCCTTATTCTACCTCTTACCCTAACCCTTATTCTAACCCTAACCCTAGCTCTAAAGCCCTTATTCTAACTCTTACACTAACCCTTATTCTAACCCTAACCCTAGCTCTAAAACCCTTATTCTAACTCTTACCCTAACTCTTATTCTAACACTAACCTTAGCTCTAAAGCCCTTATTCTAACTCTTACCCTAACCCTTATTCTAACCCTAACCCTAGCTCTAAAGCCCTTATTCTAACTCTTATTCTAACCCTTATTCTAACCCTAACCCTAGCTCTAAAGCCCTTATTCTAACTCTTACCCTAACCCTTATTCTAACCCTAATCCTAGCTCTAAAGCCCTTATTCTAACTCTTACCCTAACTCTTATTCTAACCCTAACCTTAGCTCTAAAGCCCTTATTCTAACTCTTACCCTAACCCTTACCCTAACCCTAACCCTAGCTCTAAAGCCCTTATTCTAACTCTTACCCTAACCCTTATTCTAACCCTAACCCTAGCTCTAAAGCCCTTATTCTAACTCTTACTCTAACCCTTATTCTAACCCTAACCCTAGCTCTAAAACCCTTATTCTAACTCTTACACTAACCCTTATTCTAACCCTAATCCTAGCTCTAAAGCCCTTATTATAACTCTTACCCTAACTCTTATTCTAACCCTAACCTTAGCTCTAAAGCCCTTATTCTAACTCTTACCCTAACCCTTACCCTTACCCTAACCCTAGCTCTAAAGCCCTTATTCTAACTCTTACCCTAACTCTTATTCTAACCCTAACCCTAGCTCTAAAGCCCTTATTCTAACTCTTATTCTAACCCTTATTCTAACCCTAACCCTAGCTCTAAAGCCCTTATTCTAACTCTTACCATAACCCTTATTCTAACCCTAACCCTAGCTCTAAAGCCTTTATTCTAACTCTTACCCTAACCCTTATTCTAACCCTAACCCTAGCTCTAAAGCCCTTATTCTAACTCTTAACCTAACTCTTATTCTAACCCTAACCTTAGCTCTAAAGCCCTTATTCTAACTCTTACCCTAACCCTTACCCTAACCCTAACCCTAACCCTAGCTCTAAAGCCCTTATTCTAACTCTTACCCTAACCCTTATTCTAGCCCTAACCCTAGCTCTAAAGCCCTTATTCTAATTCTTACCCTAACCCTTATTCTAACCCTAACCCTAGCTCTAAAGCCCTTATTCTAACTCTTACCCTAACCCTTATTCTAACCCTAACACTAGCTCTAAAGCCCTTATTCTAACTCTTATTCTAACCCTTATTCTAACCCTAATCCTAGCTCTAAAGCCCTTATTCTAACTCTTACCCTAACCCTTATTCTAACCCTAACCCTAGCTCTAAAGCCCTTATTCTACCTCTTACCCTAACCCTTATTCTACCCCTAACCCTAGCTCTAAAGCCCTTATTCTAACTCTTATTCTAACTCATACCCTAACCCTTATTCTAACCCTAACCCTAGATCTAAAACCCTTATTCTAACTCTTACCCTAACCCTAACCCTAGCTCTAAAGCCCTTATTCTAACTCTTACCCTAACCCTTATTCTAACCCTAACCCTAGCTCTAAAGCCCTTATTCTAACTCTTACCCTAACTCTTATTCTAACCCTAACCTTAGCTCTAAAGCCCTTATTCTAACGCTTACCCTAACCCTTATTCTAACCCTAACCCTATCTCTAAAGCCCTTATTCTGACTCTTACCCTAACCCTTATTCTAACCCTAACCCTAGCTCTAAAGCCCTTATTCTAACTCTTATTCTAACCCTTATTCTAACTCTTACCCTAACCCTTATCCTAACCCTAACCCTAGCTCTAAAGCCCTTATTCTAACTCTTATTCTAACCCTAACCCTAGCTCTAAAGCCCTTATTCTAACTCTTATTCTAACCCTAACCCAGCTCTAAAGCCCTTATTCTAACTCTTACCCTAACTCTTATTCTAACCCTAACCTTAGCTCTAAAGCCCTTATTCTAACTCTTACCCTAACTCTTATTCTAACACTAACCTTAGCTCTAAAGCCCTTATTCTAACTCTTACCCTAACTCTTATTCTAACCCTAACCCTAGCTCTAAAGCCCTTATTCTAACTCTTATTCTAACCCTTATTCTAACTCTAACCCTAGCTCTAAAGCCCTTATTCTAACTCTTACCCTAACCCTTATTCTAACCCTAACCCTAGCTCTAAAGCCCTTATTCTAACTCTTACCCTAACCCTTATTCTAACCCTAACCCTAGCTCTAAAGCCCTTATTCTAACTCTTACCCTAACTCTTATTCTAACCCTAACCCTAGCTCTAAAGCCCTTATTCTAACTCTTACTCTAACCCTTATTCTAACTCTAACCCTAGCTCTAAAGCCCTTATTCTAACTCTTACCCTAACCCTTATTCTAACACTAACCCTAGCTCTAAAGCCCTTATTCTAACTCTTATTCTAACCCTTATTCTAACCCTAACCCTAGCTCTAAAACCCTTATTCTAACTCTTACCCTAACCCTTATTCTAACCCTAACCCTAGCTCTAAAGCCCTTATTCTAACTCTTACCCTAACCCCTATTCTAGCCCTAACCCTAGCTCTAAAGCCCTTATTCTAATTCTTACCCTAACCCTTATTCTAACCCTAACCCTAGCTCTAAAGCCCTTATTCTAACTCTTACTCTAACCCTTATTCTAACCCTAACCCTAGCTCTAAAACCCTTATTCTAACTCTTACACTAACCCTTATTCTAACCCTAATCCTAGCTCTAAAGCCCTTATTATAACTCTTACCCTAACTCTTATTCTAACCTTAACCTTAGCTCTAAAGCCCTTATTCTAACTCTTACCCTAACCCTTACCCTTACCCTAACCCTAGCTCTAAAGCCCTTATTCTAACTCTTACCCTAACTCTTATTCTAACCCTAACCCTAGCTCTAAAGCCCTTATTCTAACTCTTATTCTAACCCTTATTCTAACCCTAACCCTAGCTCTAAAGCCCTTATTCTAACTCTTACCATAACCCTTATTCTAACCCTAACCCTAGCTCTAAAGCCTTTATTCTAACTCTTACCCTAACCCTTATTCTAACCCTAACCCTAGCTCTAAAGCCCTTATTCTAACTCTTAACCTAACTCTTATTCTAACCCTAACCTTAGCTCTAAAGCCCTTATTCTAACTCTTACCCTAACCCTTACCCTAACCCTAACCCTAACCCTAGCTCTAAAGCCCTTATTCTAACTCTTACCCTAACCCTTATTCTAGCCCTAACCCTAGCTCTAAAGCCCTTATTCTAATTCTTACCCTAACCCTTATTCTAACCCTAACCCTAGCTCTAAAGCCCTTATTCTAACTCTTACCCTAACCCTTATTCTAACCCTAACACTAGCTCTAAAGCCCTTATTCTAACTCTTATTCTAACCCTTATTCTAACCCTAATCCTAGCTCTAAAGCCCTTATTCTACCTCTTACCCTAACCCTTATTCTACCCCTAACCCTAGCTCTAAAGCCCTTATTCTAACTCTTATTCTAACTCATACCCTAACCCTTATTCTAACCCTAACCCTAGATCTAAAACCCTTATTCTAACTCTTACCCTAACCCTAACCCTAGCTCTAAAGCCCTTATTCTAACTCTTACCCTAACCCTTATTCTAACCCTAACCCTAGCTCTAAAGCCCTTATTCTAACTCTTACCCTAACTCTTATTCTAACCCTAACCTTAGCTCTAAAGCCCTTATTCTAACGCTTACCCTAACCCTTATTCTAACCCTAACCCTATCTCTAAAGCCCTTATTCTGACTCTTACCCTAACCCTTATTCTAACCCTAACCCTAGCTCTAAAGCCCTTATTCTAACTCTTATTCTAACCCTTATTCTAACTCTTACCCTAACCCTTATCCTAACCCTAACCCTAGCTCTAAAGCCCTTATTCTAACTCTTATTCTAACCCTAACCCTAGCTCTAAAGCCCTTATTCTAACTCTTATTCTAACCCTAACCCTAGCTCTAAAGCCCTTATTCTAACTCTTACCCTAACTCTTATTCTAACCCTAACCTTAGCTCTAAAGCCCTTATTCTAACTCTTACCCTAACTCTTATTCTAACACTAACCTTAGCTCTAAAGCCCTTATTCTAACTCTTACCCTAACTCTTATTCTAACCCTAACCCTAGCTCTAAAGCCCTTATTCTAACTCTTATTCTAACCCTTATTCTAACTCTAACCCTAGCTCTAAAGCCCTTATTCTAACTCTTACCCTAACCCTTATTCTAACCCTAACCCTAGCTCTAAAGCCCTTATTCTAACTCTTACCCTAACCCTTATTCTAACCCTAACCCTAGCTCTAAAGCCCTTATTCTAACTCTTACCCTAACTCTTATTCTAACCCTAACCCTAGCTCTAAAGCCCTTATTCTAACTCTTACTCTAACCCTTATTCTAACTCTAACCCTAGCTCTAAAGCCCTTATTCTAACTCTTACCCTAACCCTTATTCTAACACTAACCCTAGCTCTAAAGCCCTTATTCTAACTCTTATTCTAACCCTTATTCTAACCCTAACCCTAGCTCTAAAACCCTTATTCTAACTCTTACCCTAACCCTTATTCTAACCCTAACCCTAGCTCTAAAGCCCTTATTCTAACTCTTACCCTAACCCCTATTCTAGCCCTAACCCTAGCTCTAAAGCCCTTATTCTAATTCTTACCCTAACCCTTATTCTAACCCTAACCCTAGCTCTAAAGCCCTTATTCTAACTCTTACCCTAACCCTTATTCTAACCCTAACCCTAGCTCTAAAGCCCTTATTCTAACTCTTATTCTAACCCTTATTCTAACCCTAATCCTAGCTCTAAAGCCCTTATTCTAACTCTTACCCTAACCCTTATTCTAACCCTAACCCTAGCTCTAAAGCCCTTATTCTACCTCTTACCCTAACCCTTATTCTACCCCTAACCCTAGCTCTAAAGCCCTTATTCTAACTCTTATTCTAACTCTTACCCTAACCCTTATTCTAACCCTAACCCTAGCTCTAAAACCCTTATTCTAACTCTTACCCTAACCCTAACCCTAGCTCTAAAGCCCTTATTCTAACTCTTACCCTAACCCTTATTCTAACCCTAACCCTAGCTCTAAAGCCCTTATTCTAACTCTTACCCTAACTCTTATTCTAACCCTAACCTTAGCTCTAAAGCCCTTATTCTAACGCTTACCCTAACCCTTATTCTAACCCTAACCCTATCTCTAAAGCCCTTATTCTGACTCTTACCCTAACCCTTATTCTAACCCTAACCCTAGCTCTAAAGCCCTTATTCTAACTCTTATTCTAACCCTTATTCTAACTCTTACCCTAACCCTTATCCTAACTCTAACCCTATCTCTAAAGCCCTTATTCTAACTCTTATTCTAACCCTAACCCTAGCTCTAAAGCCCTTATTCTAACTCTTATTCTAACCCTAACCCTAGCTCTAAAGCCCTTATTCTAACTCTTACCCTAACTCTTATTCTAACCCTAACCTTAGCTCTAAAGCCCTTATTCTAACTCTTACCCTAACTCTTATTCTAACACTAACCTTAGCTCTAAAGCCCTTATTCTAACTCTTACCCTAACTCTTATTCTAACCCTAACCCTAGCTCTAAAGCCCTTATTCTAACTCTTATTCTAACCCTTATTCTAACTCTAACCCTAGCTCTAAAGCCCTTATTCTAACTCTTACCCTAACCCTTATTCTAACCCTAACCCTAGCTCTAAAGCCCTTATTCTAACTCTTACCCTAACCCTTATTCTAACCCTAACCCTAGCTCTAAAGCCCTTATTCTAACTCTTATTCTAACCCTTATTCTAACACTAACCCTAGCTCTAAAACCCTTATTCTAACTCTTACCCTAACCCTTATTCTAACCCTAACCTTAGCTCTAAAGCCCTTATTCTAACTCTTACCCTAACCCTTATTCTAACCCTAACCTTAGCTCTAAAGCCCTTATTCTAACTCTTACCATAACCCTTATTCTAACCCTAACCCTAGCTCTAAAGCCCTTATTCTAACTCTTATTCTAACCCTTATTCTAACCCTAACCCTAGCTCTAAAGCCCTTATTCGAACTCTTACCCTAACCCTTATTCTAACCCTAACCCTAGCTCTAAAACCCTTATTCTAACTCTTACCCTAACCCTTATTCTAACCCTAACCCTAGCTCTAAAACCCTTATTCTAACACTAGCTCTAAAGCCCTTATTCTAACTCTTACTCTAACCCTTATTCTAACCCTAACCCTAGCTCTAAAGCCCTTATTCTAACTCTTACCCTAACCCTTATTCTAACCCTAACCCTAGCTCTAAAACCCTTATTCTAACTCTTACCCTAACCCTAATTCTAACCTTAACCCTGGCTCTAAAACCCTTATTCTAACCCTAGCTCTAAAGCCCTTATTCTAACTCTTACCCTAACTCTTATTCTAACACTAACCTTAGCTCTAAATCCCTTATTCTAACTCTTACCCTAACTCTTATTCTAACCCTAACCCTAGCTCTAAAGCCCTTATTCTAACTCTTATTCTAACCCTTATTCTAACCCTAACCCTAGCTCTAAAGCCCTTATTCTAACTCTTAACCTAACCCTTATTCTAACCCTAACCCTAGCTCTAAAGCCCTTATTCTAACTCTTACCCTAATCCTTATTCTAACCCTAACCATAGCTCTAACGCCCTTATTCTAACTCTTACCCTAACTCTTATTCTAACCCTAACCTTAGCTCTAAAGCCCTTATTCTAACTCTTACCCTAACCCTTACCCTAACCCTAACCCTAGCTCTAAAGCCCTTATTCTAACTCTTATTCTAACCCTTATTCTAACCCTAACCCTAGCTCTAAAGCCCTTATTCTAACTCTTACCCTAACCCCTATTCTAGCCCTAACCCTAGCTCTAAAGCCCTTATTCTAATTCTTACCCTAACCCTTATTCTAACCCTAACCCTAGCTCTAAAGCCCTTATTCTAACTCTTACCCTAACCCTTATTCTAACCCTAACCCTAGCTCTAAAGCCCTTATTCTAACTCTTATTCTAACCCTTATTCTAACCCTAATCCTAGCTCTAAAGCCCTTATTCTAACTCTTACCCTAACCCTTATTCTAACCCTAACCCTAGCTCTAAAGCCCTTATTCTACCTCTTACCCTAACCCTTATTCTACCCCTAACCCTAGCTCTAAAGCCCTTATTCTAACTCTTATTCTAACTCTTACCCTAACCCTTATTCTAACCCTAACCCTAGCTCTAAAACCCTTATTCTAACTCTTACCCTAACCCTAACCCTAGCTCTAAAGCCCTTATTCTAACTCTTACCCTAACCCTTATTCTAACCCTAACCCTAGCTCTAAAGCCCTTATTCTAACTCTTACCCTAACTCTTATTCTAACCCTAACCTTAGCTCTAAAGCCCTTATTCTAACGCTTACCCTAACCCTTATGCTAACCCTAACCCTATCTCTAAAGCCCTTATTCTGACTCTTACCCTAACCCTTATTCTAACCCTAACCCTAGCTCTAAAGCCCTTATTCTAACTCTTATTCTAACCCTTATTCTAACTCTTACCCTAACCCTTATCCTAACTCTAACCCTATCTCTAAAGCCCTTATTCTAACTCTTATTCTAACCCTAACCCTAGCTCTAAAGCCCTTATTCTAACTCTTATTCTAACCCTTATTCTAACTCTAACCCTAGCTCTAAAACCCTTATTCTAACTCTTACCCTAACCCTTATTCTAACCCTAACCTTAGCTCTAAAGCCCTTATTCTAACTCTTACCCTAACCCTTATTCTAACCCTAACCTTAGCTCTAAAGCCCTTATTCTAACTCTTACCATAACCCTTATTCTAACCCTAACCCTAGCTCTAAAGCCCTTATTCTAACTCTTATTCTAACCCTTATTCTAACCCTAACCCTAGCTCTAAAGCCCTTATTCGAACTCTTACCCTAACCCTTATTCTAACCCTAACCCTAGCTCTAAAACCCTTATTCTAACTCTTACCCTAACCCTTATTCTAACCCTAACCCTAGCTCTAAAACCCTTATTCTAACACTAGCTCTAAAGCCCTTATTCTAACTCTTACTCTAACCCTTATTCTAACCCTAACCCTAGCTCTAAAGCCCTTATTCTAACTCTTACCCTAACCCTTATTCTAACCCTAACCCTAGCTCTAAAACCCTTATTCTAACTCTTACCCTAACCCTAATTCTAACCTTAACCCTAGCTCTAAAACCCTTATTCTAACCCTAGCTCTAAAGCCCTTATTCTAACTCTTACCCTAACTCTTATTCTAACACTAACCTTAGCTCTAAATCCCTTATTCTAACTCTTACCCTAACTCTTATTCTAACCCTAACCCTAGCTCTAAAGCCCTTATTCTAACTCTTATTCTAACCCTTATTCTAACCCTAACCCTAGCTCTAAAGCCCTTATTCTAACTCTTAACCTAACCCTTATTCTAACCCTAACCCTAGCTCTAAAGCCCTTATTCTAACTCTTACCCTAATCCTTATTCTAACCCTAACCATAGCTCTAAAGCCCTTATTCTAACTCTTACCCTAACTCTTATTCTAACCCTAACCTTAGCTCTAAAGCCCTTATTCTAACTCTTACCCTAACCCTTACCCTAACCCTAACCCTAGCTCTAAAGCCCTTATTCTAACTCTTATTCTAACCCTTATTCTAACCCTAACCCTAGCTCTAAAGCCCTTATTCTAACTCTTACCCTAACCCCTATTCTAGCCCTAACCCTAGCTCTAAAGCCCTTATTCTAGTTCTTACCCTAACCCTTATTCTAACCCTAACCCTAGCTCTAAAGCCCTTATTCTAACTCTTACCCTAACCCTTATTCTAACCCTAACCCTAGCTCTAAAGCCCTTATTCTAACTCTTATTCTAACCCTTATTCTAACCCTAATCCTAGCTCTAAAGCCCTTATTCTAACTCTTACCCTAACCCTTATTCTAACCCTAACCCTAGCTCTAAAGCCCTTATTCTACCTCTTACCCTAACCCTTATTCTACCCCTAACCCTAGCTCTAAAGCCCTTATTCTAACTCTTATTCTAACTCTTACCCTAACCCTTATTCTAACCCTAACCCTAGCTCTAAAACCCTTATTCTAACTCTTACCCTAACCCTAACCCTAGCTCTAAAGCCCTTATTCTAACTCTTACCCTAACCCTTATTCTAACCCTAACCCTAGCTCTAAAGCCCTTATTCTAACTCTTACCCTAACTCTTATTCTAACCCTAACCTTAGCTCTAAAGCCCTTATTCTAACGCTTACCCTAACCCTTATGCTAACCCTAACCCTATCTCTAAAGCCCTTATTCTGACTCTTACCCTAACCCTTATTCTAACCCTAACCCTAGCTCTAAAGCCCTTATTCTAACTCTTATTCTAACCCTTATTCTAACTCTTACCCTAACCCTTATCCTAACTCTAACCCTATCTCTAAAGCCCTTATTCTAACTCTTATTCTAACCCTAACCCTAGCTCTAAAGCCCTTATTCTAACCCTTATTCTAACCCTAACCCTAGCTCTAAAGCCCTTATTCTAACTCTTACCCTAACTCTTATTCTAACCCTAACCCTAGCTCTAAAGCCCTTATTCTAACTCTTATTCTAACCCTTATTCTAACTCTAACCCTAGCTCTAAAGCCCTTATTCTAACTCTTACCCTAACCCTTATTCTAACCCTAACCCTAGCTCTAAAGCCCTTATTCTAACTCTTATTCTAACCCTTATTCTAACACTAACCCTAGCTCTAAAACCCTTATTCTAACTCTTACCCTAACCCTTATTCTAACCCTAACCTTAGCTCTAAAGCCCTTATTCTAACTCTTACCCTAACCCTTATTCTAACCCTAACCTTAGCTCTAAAGCCCTTATTCTAACTCTTACCATAACCCTTATTCTAACCCTAACCCTAGCTCTAAAGCCCTTATTCTAACTCTTATTCTAACCCTTATTCTAACCCTAACCCTAGCTCTAAAGCCCTTATTCGAACTCTTATTCTAACCCTAACCCTAGCTCTAAAACCCTTATTCTAACTCTTACCCTAACCCTTATTCTAACCCTAACCCTAGCTCTAAAACCCTTATTCTAACACTAGCTCTAAATCCCTTATTCTAACTCTTACCCTAACTCTTATTCTAACCCTAACCCTAGCTCTAAAGCCCTTATTCTAACTCTTATTCTAACCCTTATTCTAACCCTAACCCTAGCTCTAAAGCCCTTATTCTAACTCTTATTCTAACCCTTATTCTAACTCTTACCCTAACCCTTATCCTAACTCTAACCCTATCTCTAAAGCCCTTATTCTAACTCTTATTCTAACCCTAACCCTAGCTCTAAAGCCCTTATTCTAACTCTTATTCTAACCCTAACCCTAGCTCTAAAGCCCTTATTCTAACTCTTACCCTAACCCTTATTCTAACCCTAACCCTAGCTCTAAAGCCCTTATTCTAACTCTTACCCTAACCCTTATTCTAACCCTAACCCTAGCTCTAAAGCCCTTATTCTAACTCTTACCCTAACTCTTATTCTAACCCTAACCCTAGCTCTAAAGCCCTTATTCTAACTCTTATTCTAACCCTTATTCTAACTCTAACCCTAGCTCTAAAGCCCTTATTCTAACTCTTACCCTAACCCTTATTCTAACCCTAACCCTAGCTCTAAAGCCCTTATTCTAACTCTTATTCTAACCCTTATTCTAACACTAACCCTAGCTCTAAAACCCTTATTCTAACTCTTACCCTAACCCTTATTCTAACCCTAACCTTAGCTCTAAAGCCCTTATTCTAACTCTTACCCTAACCCTTATTCTAACCCTAACCTTAGCTCTAAAGCCCTTATTCTAACTCTTACCATAACCCTTATTCTAACCCTAACCCTAGCTCTAAAGCCCTTATTCTAACTCTTATTCTAACCCTTATTCTAACCCTAACCCTAGCTCTAAAGCCCTTATTCGAACTCTTATTCTAACCCTAACCCTAGCTCTAAAACCCTTATTCTAACTCTTACCCTAACCCTTATTCTAACCCTAACCCTAGCTCTAAAACCCTTATTCTAACACTAGCTCTAAATCCCTTATTCTAACTCTTACCCTAACTCTTATTCTAACCCTAACCCTAGCTCTAAAGCCCTTATTCTAACTCTTATTCTAACCCTTATTCTAACCCTAACCCTAGCTCTAAAGCCCTTATTCTAACTCTTAACCTAACCCTTATTCTAACCCTAACCCTAGCTCTAAAGCCCTTATTCTAACTCTTACCCTAATCCTTATTCTAACCCTAACCATAGCTCTAAAGCCCTTATTCTAACTCTTACCCTAACTCTTATTCTAACCCTAACCTTAGCTCTAAAGCCCTTATTCTAACTCTTACCCTAACCCTTACCCTAACCCTAACCCTAGCTCTAAAGCCCTTATTCTAACTCTTATTCTAACCCTTATTCTAACCCTAACCCTAGCTCTAAAGCCCTTATTCTAACTCTTACCCTAACCCCTATTCTAGCCCTAACCCTAGCTCTAAAGCCCTTATTCTAGTTCTTACCCTAACCCTTATTCTAACCCTAACCCTAGCTCTAAAGCCCTTATTCTAACTCTTACCCTAACCCTTATTCTAACCCTAACCCTAGCTCTAAAGCCCTTATTCTAACTCTTATTCTAACCCTTATTCTAACCCTAATCCTAGCTCTAAAGCCCTTATTCTAACTCTTACCCTAACCCTTATTCTAACCCTAACCCTAGCTCTAAAGCCCTTATTCTACCTCTTACCCTAACCCTTATTCTACCCCTAACCCTAGCTCTAAAGCCCTTATTCTAACTCTTATTCTAACTCTTACCCTAACCCTTATTCTAACCCTAACCCTAGCTCTAAAACCCTTATTCTAACTCTTACCCTAACCCTAACCCTAGCTCTAAAGCCCTTATTCTAACTCTTACCCTAACCCTTATTCTAACCCTAACCCTAGCTCTAAAGCCCTTATTCTAACTCTTACCCTAACTCTTATTCTAACCCTAACCTTAGCTCTAAAGCCCTTATTCTAACGCTTACCCTAACCCTTATGCTAACCCTAACCCTATCTCTAAAGCCCTTATTCTGACTCTTACCCTAACCCTTATTCTAACCCTAACCCTAGCTCTAAAGCCCTTATTCTAACTCTTATTCTAACCCTTATTCTAACTCTTACCCTAACCCTTATCCTAACTCTAACCCTATCTCTAAAGCCCTTATTCTAACTCTTATTCTAACCCTAACCCTAGCTCTAAAGCCCTTATTCTAACTCTTATTCTAACCCTAACCCTAGCTCTAAAGCCCTTATTCTAACTCTTACCCTAACCCTTATTCTAACCCTAACCCTAGCTCTAAAGCCCTTATTCTAACTCTTACCCTAACCCTTATTCTAACCCTAACCCTAGCTCTAAAGCCCTTATTCTAACTCTTACCCTAACTCTTATTCTAACCCTAACCCTAGCTCTAAAGCCCTTATTCTAACTCTTATTCTAACCCTTATTCTAACTCTAACCCTAGCTCTAAAGCCCTTATTCTAACTCTTACCCTAACCCTTATTCTAACCCTAACCCTAGCTCTAAAGCCCTTATTCTAACTCTTATTCTAACCCTTATTCTAACACTAACCCTAGCTCTAAAACCCTTATTCTAACTCTTACCCTAACCCTTATTCTAACCCTAACCTTAGCTCTAAAGCCCTTATTCTAACTCTTACCCTAACCCTTATTCTAACCCTAACCTTAGCTCTAAAGCCCTTATTCTAACTCTTACCATAACCCTTATTCTAACCCTAACCCTAGCTCTAAAGCCCTTATTCTAACTCTTATTCTAACCCTTATTCTAACCCTAACCCTAGCTCTAAAGCCCTTATTCGAACTCTTACCCTAACCCTTATTCTAACCCTAACCCTAGCTCTAAAACCCTTATTCTAACTCTTACCCTAACCCTTATTCTAACCCTAACCCTAGCTCTAAAACCCTTATTCTAACACTAGCTCTAAAGCCCTTATTCTAACTCTTACTCTAACCCTTATTCTAACCCTAACCCTAGCTCTAAAGCCCTTATTCTAACTCTTACCCTAACCCTTATTCTAACCCTAACCCTAGCTCTAAAACCCTTATTCTAACTCTTACCCTAACCCTAATTCTAACCCTAACCCTAGCTCTAAAACCCTTATTCTAACCCTAGCTCTAAAGCCCTTATTCTAACTCTTACCCTAACTCTTATTCTAACACTAACCTTAGCTCTAAATCCCTTATTCTAACTCTTACCCTAACTCTTATTCTAACCCTAACCCTAGCTCTAAAGCCCTTATTCTAACTCTTATTCTAACCCTTATTCTAACCCTAACCCTAGCTCTAAAGCCCTTATTCTAACTCTTAACCTAACCCTTATTCTAACCCTAACCCTAGCTCTAAAGCCCTTATTCTAACTCTTACCCTAATCCTTATTCTAACCCTAACCATAGCTCTAAAGCCCTTATTCTAACTCTTACACTAACTCTTATTCTAACCCTAACCTTAGCTCTAAAGCCCTTATTCTAACTCTTACCCTAACCCTTACCCTAACCCTAACCCTAGCTCTAAAGCCCTTATTCTAACTCTTATTCTAACCCTTATTCTAACCCTAACCCTAGCTCTAAAGCCCTTATTCTAACTCTTACCCTAACCACTATTCTAGCCCTAACCCTAGCTCTAAAGCCCTTATTCTAATTCTTACCCTAACCCTTATTCTAACCCTAACCCTAGCTCTAAAGCCCTTATTCTAACTCTTACCCTAACCCTTATTCTAACCCTAACCCTAGCTCTAAAGCCCTTATTCTAACTCTTATTCTAACCCTTATTCTAACCCTAATCCTAGCTCTAAAGCCCTTATTCTAACTCTTACCCTAACCCTTATTCTAACCCTAACCCTAGCTCTAAAGCCCTTATTCTACCTCTTACCCTAACCCTTATTCTACCCCTAACCCTAGCTCTAAAGCCCTTATTCTAACTCTTATTCTAACTCTTACCCTAACCCTTATTCTAACCCTAACCCTAGCTCTAAAACCCTTATTCTAACTCTTACCCTAACCCTAACCCTAGCTCTAAAGCCCTTATTCTAACTCTTACCCTAACCCTTATTCTAACCCTAACCCTAGCTCTAAAGCCCTTATTCTAACTCTTACCCTAACTCTTATTCTAACCCTAACCTTAGCTCTAAAGCCCTTATTCTAACGCTTACCCTAACCCTTATTCTAACCCTAACCCTATCTCTAAAGCCCTTATTCTGACTCTTACCCTAACCCTTATTCTAACCCTAACCCTAGCTCTAAAGCCCTTATTCTAACTCTTATTCTAACCCTTATTCTAACTCTTACCCTAACCCTTATCCTAACTCTAACCCTATCTCTAAAGCCCTTATTCTAACTCTTATTCTAACCCTAACCCTAGCTCTAAAGCCCTTATTCTAACTCTTATTCTAACCCTAACCCTAGCTCTAAAGCCCTTATTCTAACTCTTACCCTAACTCTTATTCTAACCCTAACCTTAGCTCTAAAGCCCTTATTCTAACTCTTACCCTAACTCTTATTCTAACACTAACCTTAGCTCTAAAGCCCTTATTCTAACTCTTACCCTAACTCTTATTCTAACCCTAACCCTAGCTCTAAAGCCCTTATTCTAACTCTTATTCTAACCCTTATTCTAACTCTAACCCTAGCTCTAAAGCCCTTATTCTAACTCTTACCCTAACCCTTATTCTAACCCTAACCCTAGCTCTAAAGCCCTTATTCTAACTCTTACCCTAACCCTTATTCTAACCCTAACCCTAGCTCTAAAGCCCTTATTCTAACTCTTACCCTAACTCTTATTCTAACCCTAACCCTAGCTCTAAAGCCCTTATTCTAACTCTTATTCTAACCCTTATTCTAACTCTAACCCTAGCTCTAAAGCCCTTATTCTAACTCTTACCCTAACCCTTATTCTAACCCTAACCCTAGCTCTAAAGCCCTTATTCTAACTCTTATTCTAACCCTTATTCTAACACTAACCCTAGCTCTAAAACCCTTATTCTAACTCTTACCCTAACCCTTATTCTAACCCTAACCTTAGCTCTAAAGCCCTTATTCTAACTCTTACCCTAACCCTTATTCTAACCCTAACCTTAGCTCTAAAGCCCTTATTCTAACTCTTACCATAACCCTTATTCTAACCCTAACCCTAGCTCTAAAGCCCTTATTCTAACTCTTATTCTAACCCTTATTCTAACCCTAACCCTAGCTCTAAAGCCCTTATTCGAACTCTTACCCTAACCCTTATTCTAACCCTAACCCTAGCTCTAAAACCCTTATTCTAACTCTTACCCTAACCCTTATTCTAACCCTAACCCTAGCTCTAAAACCCTTATTCTAACACTAGCTCTAAAGCCCTTATTCTAACTCTTACTCTAACCCTTATTCTAACCCTAACCCTAGCTCTAAAGCCCTTATTCTAACTCTTACCCTAACCCTTATTCTAACCCTAACCCTAGCTCTAAAACCCTTATTCTAACTCTTACCCTAACCCTAATTCTAACCCTAACCCTAGCTCTAAAACCCTTATTCTAACCCTAGCTCTAAAGCCCTTATTCTAACTCTTACCCTAACTCTTATTCTAACACTAACCTTAGCTCTAAATCCCTTATTCTAACTCTTACCCTAACTCTTATTCTAACCCTAACCCTAGCTCTAAAGCCCTTATTCTAACTCTTATTCTAACCCTTATTCTAACCCTAACCCTAGCTCTAAAGCCCTTATTCTAACTCTTAACCTAACCCTTATTCTAACCCTAACCCTAGCTCTAAAGCCCTTATTCTAACTCTTACCCTAATCCTTATTCTAACCCTAACCATAGCTCTAAAGCCCTTATTCTAACTCTTACCCTAACTCTTATTCTAACCCTAACCTTAGCTCTAAAGCCCTTATTCTAACTCTTACCCTAACCCTTACCCTAACCCTAACCCTAGCTCTAAAGCCCTTATTCTAACTCTTATTCTAACCCTTATTCTAACCCTAACCCTAGCTCTAAAGCCCTTATTCTAACTCTTACCCTAACCCCTATTCTAGCCCTAACCCTAGCTCTAAAGCCCTTATTCTAATTCTTACCCTAACCCTTATTCTAACCCTAACCCTAGCTCTAAAGCCCTTATTCTAACTCTTACCCTAACCCTTATTCTAACCCTAACCCTAGCTCTAAAGCCCTTATTCTAACTCTTATTCTAACCCTTATTCTAACCCTAACCCTAGCTCTAAAGCCCTTATTCTAACTCTTACCCTAACCCTTATTCTAACCCTAACCCTAGCTCTAAAGCCCTTATTCTAACTCTTACCCTAACCCTTATTCTAACCCTAACCTTAGCTCGAAAGCCCTTATTCTAACTCTTACCATAACCCTTATTCTAACCCTAACCCTAGCTCTAAAGCCCTTATTCTAACTCTTATTCTAACCCTTATTCTAACCCTAAAGCCCTTATTCTAACTCTTACCCTAACCCTTATTCTAACCCTAACCCTAGCTCTAAAACCCTTATTCTAACTCTTACCCTAACCCTTATTCTAACCCTAACCCTAGCTCTAAAACCCTTATTCTAACCCTAACCCTAGCTCTAAAGCCCTTATTCTAACTCTTATTCTAACCCTAACCCTAGCTCTAAAGCCCTTATTCTAACTCTTACCCTAACCCTTATTCTAACCCTAACCCCTTATTCTAACTCTTACCCTAACCCTTATTCTAACCCTAACCCTAGCTCTAAAACCCTTATTCTAACTCTTACCCTAACCCTAACCCTAGCTCTAAAGCCCTTATTCTAACTCTTACCCTAACCCTTATTCTAACCCTAACCCTAGCTCTAAAGCCCTTATTCTAACTCTTACCCTAACTCTTATTCTAACCCTAACCTTAGCTCTAAAGCCCTTATTCTAACGCTTACCCTAACCCTTATTCTAACCCTAACCCTATCTCTAAAGCCCTTATTCTGACTCTTACCCTAACCCTTATTCTAACCCTAACCCTAGCTCTAAAGCCCTTATTCTAACTCTTATTCTAACCCTTATTCTAACTCTTACCCTAACCCTTATCCTAACTCTAACCCTATCTCTAAAGCCCTTATTCTAACTCTTATTCTAACCCTAACCCTAGCTCTAAAGCCCTTATTCTAACTCTTATTCTAACCCTAACCCTAGCTCTAAAGCCCTTATTCTAACTCTTACCCTAACTCTTATTCTAACCCTAACCTTAGCTCTAAAGCCCTTATTCTAACTCTTACCCTAACTCTTATTCTAACACTAACCTTAGCTCTAAAGCCCTTATTCTAACTCTTACCCTAACTCTTATTCTAACCCTAACCCTAGCTCTAAAGCCCTTATTCTAACTCTTATTCTAACCCTTATTCTAACTCTAACCCTAGCTCTAAAGCCCTTATTCTAACTCTTACCCTAACCCTTATTCTAACCCTAACCCTAGCTCTAAAGCCCTTATTCTAACTCTTACCCTAACCCTTATTCTAACCCTAACCCTAGCTCTAAAGCCCTTATTCTAACTCTTACCCTAACTCTTATTCTAACCCTAACCCTAGCTCTAAAGCCCTTATTCTAACTCTTATTCTAACCCTTATTCTAACTCTAACCCTAGCTCTAAAGCCCTTATTCTAACTCTTACCCTAACCCTTATTCTAACCCTAACCCTAGCTCTAAAGCCCTTATTCTAACTCTTATTCTAACCCTTATTCTAACACTAACCCTAGCTCTAAAACCCTTATTCTAACTCTTACCCTAACCCTTATTCTAACCCTAACCTTAGCTCTAAAGCCCTTATTCTAACTCTTACCCTAACCCTTATTCTAACCCTAACCTTAGCTCTAAAGCCCTTATTCTAACTCTTACCATAACCCTTATTCTAACCCTAACCCTAGCTCTAAAGCCCTTATTCTAACTCTTATTCTAACCCTTATTCTAACCCTAACCCTAGCTCTAAAGCCCTTATTCGAACTCTTACCCTAACCCTTATTCTAACCCTAACCCTAGCTCTAAAACCCTTATTCTAACTCTTACCCTAACCCTTATTCTAACCCTAACCCTAGCTCTAAAACCCTTATTCTAACACTAGCTCTAAAGCCCTTATTCTAACTCTTACTCTAACCCTTATTCTAACCCTAACCCTAGCTCTAAAGCCCTTATTCTAACTCTTACCCTAACCCTTATTCTAACCCTAACCCTAGCTCTAAAACCCTTATTCTAACTCTTACCCTAACCCTAATTCTAACCCTAACCCTAGCTCTAAAACCCTTATTCTAACCCTAGCTCTAAAGCCCTTATTCTAACTCTTACCCTAACTCTTATTCTAACACTAACCTTAGCTCTAAATCCCTTATTCTAACTCTTACCCTAACTCTTATTCTAACCCTAACCCTAGCTCTAAAGCCCTTATTCTAACTCTTATTCTAACCCTTATTCTAACCCTAACCCTAGCTCTAAAGCCCTTATTCTAACTCTTAACCTAACCCTTATTCTAACCCTAACCCTAGCTCTAAAGCCCTTATTCTAACTCTTACCCTAATCCTTATTCTAACCCTAACCATAGCTCTAAAGCCCTTATTCTAACTCTTACCCTAACTCTTATTCTAACCCTAACCTTAGCTCTAAAGCCCTTATTCTAACTCTTACCCTAACCCTTACCCTAACCCTAACCCTAGCTCTAAAGCCCTTATTCTAACTCTTATTCTAACCCTTATTCTAACCCTAACCCTAGCTCTAAAGCCCTTATTCTAACTCTTACCCTAACCCCTATTCTAGCCCTAACCCTAGCTCTAAAGCCCTTATTCTAATTCTTACCCTAACCCTTATTCTAACCCTAACCCTAGCTCTAAAGCCCTTATTCTAACTCTTACCCTAACCCTTATTCTAACCCTAACCCTAGCTCTAAAGCCCTTATTCTAACTCTTATTCTAACCCTTATTCTAACCCTAATCCTAGCTCTAAAGCCCTTATTCTAACTCTTACCCTAACCCTTATTCTAACCCTAACCCTAGCTCTAAAGCCCTTATTCTACCTCTTACCCTAACCCTTATTCTACCCCTAACCCTAGCTCTAAAGCCCTTATTCTAACTCTTATTCTAACTCTTACCCTAACCCTTATTCTAACCCTAACCCTAGCTCTAAAACCCTTATTCTAACTCTTACCCTAACCCTAACCCTGGCTCTAAAGCCCTTATTCTAACTCTTACCCTAACCCTTATTCTAACCCTAACCCTAGCTCTAAAGCCCTTATTCTAACTCTTACCCTAACTCTTATTCTAACCCTAACCTTAGCTCTAAAGCCCTTATTCTAACGCTTACCCTAACCCTTATTCTAACCCTAACCCTATCTCTAAAGCCCTTATTCTGACTCTTACCCTAACCCTTATTCTAACCCTAACCCTAGCTCTAAAGCCCTTATTCTAACTCTTATTCTAACCCTTATTCTAACTCTTACCCTAACCCTTATCCTAACTCTAACCCTATCTCTAAAGCCCTTATTCTAACTCTTATTCTAACCCTAACCCTAGCTCTAAAGCCCTTATTCTAACTCTTATTCTAACCCTAACCCTAGCTCTAAAGCCCTTATTCTAACTCTTACCCTAACTCTTATTCTAACCCTAACCTTAGCTCTAAAGCCCTTATTCTAACTCTTACCCTAACTCTTATTCTAACACTAACCTTAGCTCTAAAGCCCTTATTCTAACTCTTACCCTAACTCTTATTCTAACCCTAACCCTAGCTCTAAAGCCCTTATTCTAACTCTTATTCTAACCCTTATTCTAACTCTAACCCTAGCTCTAAAGCCCTTATTCTAACTCTTACCCTAACCCTTATTCTAACCCTAACCCTAGCTCTAAAGCCCTTATTCTAACTCTTACCCTAACCCTTATTCTAACCCTAACCCTAGCTCTAAAGCCCTTATTCTAACTCTTACCCTAACTCTTATTCTAACCCTAACCCTAGCTCTAAAGCCCTTATTCTAACTCTTATTCTAACCCTTATTCTAACTCTAACCCTAGCTCTAAAGCCCTTATTCTAACTCTTACCCTAACCCTTATTCTAACCCTAACCCTAGCTCTAAAGCCCTTATTCTAACTCTTATTCTAACCCTTATTCTAACACTAACCCTAGCTCTAAAACCCTTATTCTAACTCTTACCCTAACCCTTATTCTAACCCTAACCTTAGCTCTAAAGCCCTTATTCTAACTCTTACCCTAACCCTTATTCTAACCCTAACCTTAGCTCTAAAGCCCTTATTATAACTCTTACCATAACCCTTATTCTAACCCTAACCCTAGCTCTAAAGCCCTTATTCTAACTCTTATTCTAACCCTTATTCTAACCCTAACCCTAGCTCTAAAGCCCTTATTCGAACTCTTACCCTAACCCTTATTCTAACCCTAACCCTAGCTCTAAAACCCTTATTCTAACTCTTACCCTAACCCTTATTCTAACCCTAACCCTAGCTCTAAAACCCTTATTCTAACACTAGCTCTAAAGCCCTTATTCTAACTCTTACTCTAACCCTTATTCTAACCCTAACCCTAGCTCTAAAGCCCTTATTCTAACTCTTACCCTAACCCTTATTCTAACCCTAACCCTAGCTCTAAAACCCTTATTCTAACTCTTACCCTAACCCTAATTCTAACCCTAACCCTAGCTCTAAAACCCTTATTCTAACCCTAGCTCTAAAGCCCTTATTCTAACTCTTACCCTAACTCTTATTCTAACACTAACCTTAGCTCTAAATCCCTTATTCTAACTCTTACCCTAACTCTTATTCTAACCCTAACCCTAGCTCTAAAGCCCTTATTCTAACTCTTATTCTAACCCTTATTCTAACCCTAACCCTAGCTCTAAAGCCCTTATTCTAACTCTTAACCTAACCCTTATTCTAACCCTAACCCTAGCTCTAAAGCCCTTATTCTAACTCTTACCCTAATCCTTATTCTAACCCTAACCATAGCTCTAAAGCCCTTATTCTAACTCTTACCCTAACTCTTATTCTAACCCTAACCTTAGCTCTAAAGCCCTTATTCTAACTCTTACCCTAACCCTTACCCTAACCCTAGCTCTAAAGCCCTTATTCTAACTCTTATTCTAACCCTTATTCTAACCCTAACCCTAGCTCTAAAGCCCTTATTCTAACCCTAACCCTAGCTCTAAAACCCTTATTCTAACTCTTACCCTAACCCTTATTCTAACCCTAACCCTAGCTCTAAAACCCTTATTCTAACTCTTACCCTAACTCTTATTCTAACCCTAACCTTAGCTCTAAAGCCCTTATTCTAACTCTTACCCTAACCCTTACCCTAACCCTAACCCTAGCTCTAAAGCCCTTATTCTAACTCTTACCCTAACCCTTATTCTAACCCTAACCCTAGCTCTAAAGCCCTTATTCTAACTCTTACCCTAACCCTTATTCTAACCCTAACCTTAGCTCGAAAGCCCTTATTCTAACTCTTACCATAACCCTTATTCTAACCCTAACCCTAGCTCTAAAGCCCTTATTCTAACTCTTATTCTAACCCTTATTCTAACCCTAAAGCCCTTATTCTAACTCTTACCCTAACCCTTATTCTAACCCTAACCCTAGCTCTAAAACCCTTATTCTAACTCTTACCCTAACCCTTATTCTAACCCTAACCCTAGCTCTAAAACCCTTATTCTAACCCTAACCCTAGCTCTAAAGCCCTTATTCTAACTCTTATTCTAACCCTAACCCTAGCTCTAAAGCCCTTATTCTAACTCTTACCCTAACTCTTATTCTAACCCTAACCTTAGCTCTAAAGCCCTTATTCTAACTCTTACCCTAACTCTTATTCTAACCCTAACCCTAGCTCTAAAGCCCTTATTCTAACTCCTATTCTAACCCTTATTCTAACTCTAACCCTAGCTCTAAAGCCCTTATTCTAACTCTTACCCTAACTCTTATTCTAACACTAACCTTAGCTCTAAAGCCCTTATTCTAACTCTTACCCTAACCCTAACCCTAGCTCTAAAGCCCTTATTCTAACTCTTATTCTAACCCTTATTCTAACCCTAAACCTAGCTCTAAAGCCCTTATTCTAACAAATAACCCTAACTCTTATTCTAACCATAACCCTAGCTCTAAAGCCCTTATTCTAACTCTTACCCTAACCCTTATTCTAACCCTAACCCTAGCTCTAAAACCCTTATTCTAACTCTTACCCTAACCCTAAACCTAGCTCTAAAGCCCTTATTCTAACTCTTACCCTAACCCTTATTCTAACCCTAACCCTAGCTCTAAAGCCCTTATTCTAACTCTTACCCTAACTCTTATTCTAACCCTAACCTCAGCTCTAAAGCCCTTATTCTAACGCTTACCCTAACCCTTATTCTAACCCTAACCCTAGCTCTAAAGCCCTTATTCTGACTCTTACCCTAACCCTTATTCTAACCCTAATCCTAGCTCTAAAGCCCTTATTCTAACTCTTATTCTAACCCTTATTCTAACTCTTACCCTAACCCTTATCCTAACCCTAACCCTAGCTCTAAAGCCCATATTCTAACTCTTATTCTAACCCTAACCCTAGCTCTAAAGCCCTTATTCTAACTCTTATTCTAACCCTAACCCTAGCTCTAAAGCCCTTATTCTAACTCTTACCCTAACTCTTATTCTAACCCTAACCTTAGCTCTAAAGCCCTTATTCTAACTCTTACCCTAACTCTTATTCTAACACTAACCTTAGCTCTAAATCCCTTATTCTAACTCTTACCCTAACTCTTATTCTAACCCTAACCCTAGCTCTAAAGCCCTTATTCTAACTCTTATTCTAACCCTTATTCTAACTCTAACCCTAGCTCTAAAGCCCTTATTCTAACTCTTACCCTAACCCTTATTCTAACCCTAACCCGAGCTCTAAAGCCCTTATTCGAACTCTTACCATAACCCTTATTCTAACCCTAACCCTAGCTCTAAAGCCCTTATTCTAACTCTTACCCTAACTCTTATTCTAACCCTAACCTTAGCTCTAAAGCCCTTATTCTAACTCTTACCCTAACCCTTACCCTAACCCTAACCCTAGCTCTAAAGCCCTTATTCTAACTCTTATTCTAACCCTTA
Organism: Salmo salar; assembly: GCF_965601325.2. Classification (NCBI taxonomy): domain Eukaryota; kingdom Metazoa; phylum Chordata; class Actinopteri; order Salmoniformes; family Salmonidae; genus Salmo; species Salmo salar. Next base: position 43,111,458 of record NC_138316.1, read on the forward strand.
TTCTAACTCTTACCCTAACCCTTATCCTAACCCTAACCCTAGCTCTAAAGCCCATATTCTAACTCTTATTCTAACCCTAACACTAGCTCTAAAGCCCTTATTCTAACTCTTATTCTAACCCTAACCCTAGCTCTAAAGCCCTTATTCTAACTCTTATTCTAACCCTTATTCTAACCCTAACCCTAGCTCTAAAGCCCTTATTCTAACTCTTACCCTAACCCTTATTCTAGCCCTAACCCTAGCTCTAAAGCCCTTATTCTAATTCTTACCCTAACCCTTATTCTAACCCTAACCCTAGCTCTAAAGCCCTTATTCTACCTCTTACCCTAACCCTTATTCTACCCCTAACCCTAGCTCTAAAGCCCTTATTCTAACTCTTACCCTAACCCTTATTCTAACCCTAACCCTAGCTCTAAAACCCTTATTCTAACTCTTACCCTAACCCTAACCCTAGCTCTAAAGCCCTTATTCTAACTCTTACCCTAACCCTTATTCTAACCCTAACCCTAGCTCTAAAGCCCTTATTCTAATTCTTACCCTAACTCTTATTCTAACCCTAACCTTAGCTCTAAAGCCCTTATTCTAACGCTTACCCTAACCCTTATTCTAACCCTAACCCTATCTCTAAAGCCCTTATTCTGACTCTTACCCTAACCCTTATTCTAACCCTAACCCTAGCTCTAAAGCCCTTATTCTAACTCTTATTCTAACCCTTATTCTAACTCTTACCCTAACCCTTATCCTAACCCTAACCCTAGCTCTAAAGCCCTTATTCTAACTCTTATTCTAACCCTAACCCTAGCTCTAAAGCCCTTATTCTAACTCTTATTCTAACCCTAACCCTAGCTCTAAAGCCCTTATTCTAACTCTTACCCTAACTCTTATTCTAACCCTAACCTTAGCTCTAAAGCCCTTATTCTAACTCTTACCCTAACTCTTATTCTAACACTAACCTTAGCTCTAAAGCCCTTATTCTAACTCTTACCCTAACTCTTATTCTAACCCTAACCCTAGCTCTAAAGCCCTTATTCTAACTCTTATTCTAACCCTTATTCTAACTCTAACCCTAGCTCTAAAGCCCTTATTCTAACTCTTACCCTAACCCTAACCCTAGCTCTAAAGCCCTTATTCTAACTCTTACCCTAACCCTTATTCTAACCCTAACCCTAGCTCTAAAGCCCTTATTCTAACTCTTACCCTAACTCTTATTCTAACCCTAACCCTAGCTCTAAAGCGCTTATTCTAACTCTAACCCTAGCTCTAAAGCCCTTATTCTAACTCTTACCCTAACCCTTATTCTAACCCTAACCCTAGCTCTAAAGCCCTTATTCTAACTCTTATTCTAACCCTTATTCTAACCCTAACCCTAGCTCTAAAACCCTTATTCTAACTCTTACCCTAACCCTTATTCTAACCCTAACCTTAGCTCTAAAGCCCTTATTCTAACTCTTACCCTAACCCTTATTCTAACCCTAACCTTAGCTCTAAAGCCCTTATTCTAACTCTTACCATAACCCTTATTCTAACCCTAACCCTAGCTCTAAAGCCCTTATTCTAACTCGTATTCTAACCCTTATTCTAACCCTAACCCTAGCTCTAAAGCCCTTATTCGAACTCTTACCCTAACCCTTATTCTAACCCTAACCCTAGCTCTAAAACCCTTATTCTAACTCTTACCCTAACCCTTATTCTAACCCTAACCCTAGCTCTAAAACCCTTATTCTAACACTAGCTCTAAAGCCCTTATTCTAACTCTTACTCTAACCCTTATTCTAACCCTAACCCTAGCTCTAAAGCCCTTATTCTAACTCTTACCCTAACCCTTATTCTAACCCTAACCCTAGCTCTAAAACCCTTATTCTAACTCTTACACTAACCCTAATTCTAACCCTAACCCTAGCTCTAAAACCCTTATTCTAACCCTAGCTCTAAAGCCCTTATTCTAACTCTTACCCTAACTCTTATTCTAACACTAACCTTAGCTCTAAATCCATTATTCTAACTCTTACCCTAACTCTTATTCTAACCCTAACCCTAGCTCTAAAGCCCTTATTCTAACTCTTATTCTAACCCTTATTCTAACCCTAACCCTAGCTCTAAAGCCCTTATTCTAACTCTTACCCTAACCCTTATTCTAACCCTAACCCTAGCTCTAAAGCCCTTATTCTAACTCTTACCCTAATCCTTATTCTAACCCTAACCCTAGCTCTAAAGCCCTTATTCTAACTCTTACCCTAACTCTTATTCTAACCCTAACCTTAGCTCTAAAGCCCTTATTCTAACTCTTACCCTAACCCTTACACTAACCCTAACCCTAGCTCTAAAGCCCTTATTCTAACTCTTATTCTAACCCTTATTCTAACCCTAACCCTAGCTCTAAAGCCCTTATTCTAACCCTAACCCTAGTTCTAAAACCCTTATTCTAACTCTTACCCTAACCCTTATTCTAACCCTAACCCTAGCTCTAAAACCCTTATTCTAACTCTTACCCTAACTCTTATTCTAACCCTAACCTTAGCTCTAAAGCCCTTATTCTAACTCTTACCCTAACCCTTACCCTAACCCTAACCCTAGCTCTAAAGCCCTTATTCTAACTCTTACCCTAACCCTTATTCTAACCCTAACCCTAGCTCTAAAGCCCTTATTCTAACTCTTACCCTAACCCTTATTCTAACCCTAACCTTAGCTCGAAAGTCCTTATTCTAACTCTTACCATAACCCTTATTCTAACCCTAACCCTAGCTCTAAAGCCCTTATTCTAACTCTTATTCTAACCCGTATTCTAACCCTAACCCTAGCTCTAAAGCCCTTATTCTAACTCTTACCCTAACCCTTATTCTAACCCTAACCCTAGCTCTAAAGCCCTTATTCTAATTCTTACCCTAACCCTTATTCTAACCCTAACCCTAGCTCTAAAGCCCTTATTCTAACTCTTACCCTAACCCTTATTCTAACCCTAACCCTAGCTCTAAAGCCCTTATTCTAACTCTTATTCTAACCCTTATTCTAACCCTAATCCTAGCTCTAAAGCCCTTATTCTAACTCTTACCCTAACCCTTATTCTAACCCTAACCCTAGCTCTAAAGCCCTTATTCTACCTCTTACCCTAACCCTTATTCTACCCCTAACCCTAGCTCTAAAGCCCTTATTCTAACCCTTATTCTAACTCTTACCCTAACTCTTATTCTAACCCTAACCTTAGCTCTAAAGCCCTTATTCTAACGCTTACCCTAACCCTTATTCTAACCCTAACCCTATCTCTAAAGCCCTTATTCTGACTCTTACCCTAACCCTTATTCTAACCCTAACCCTAGCTCTAAAGCCCTTATTCTAACTCTTATTCTAACCCTTATTCTAACTCTTACCCTAACCCTTATCCTAACCCTAACCCTAGCTCTAAAGCCCTTATTCTAACTCTTATTCTAACCCTAACACTAGCTCTAAAGCCCTTATTCTAACTCTTATTCTAACCCTAACCCTAGCTCTAAAGCCCTTATTCTAACTCTTACCCTAACTCTTATTCTAACCCTAACCTTAGCTCTAAAGCCCTTATTCTAACTCTTACCCTAACTCTTATTCTAACACTAACCTTAGCTCTAAAGCCCTTATTCTAACTCTTACCCTAACTCTTATTCTAACCCTAACCCTAGCTCTAAAGCCCTTATTCTAACTCTTATTCTAACCCTTATTCTAACTCTAACCCTAGCTCTAAAGCCCTTATTCTAACTCTTACCCTAACCCTTATTCTAACCCTAACCCTAGCTCTAAAGCCCTTATTCTAACTCTTACCCTAACCCTTATTCTATCCCTAACCCTAGCTCTAAAGCCCTTATTCTAACTCTTACCCTAACTCTTATTCTAACCCTAACCCTAGCTCTAAAGCCCTTATTCTAACTCTTATTCTAACCCTTATTCTAACTCTAACCCTAGCTCTAAAGCCCTTATTCTAACTCTTACCCTAACCCTTATTCTAACCCTAACCCTAGCCCTAAAGCCCTTATTCTAACTCTTATTCTAACCCTTATTCTAACCCTAACCCTAGCTCTAAAACCCTTATTCTAACTCTTACCCTAACCCTTATTCTAACCCTAACCTTAGCTCTAAAGCCCTTATTCTAACTCTTACCCTAAACCTTATTCTAACCCTAACCTTAGCTCTAAAGCCCTTATTCTAACTCTTACCATAACCCTTATTCTAACCCTAACCCTAGCTCTAAAGCCCTTATTCTAAATCTTATTCTAACCCTTATTCTAACCCTAACCCTAGCTCGAAAGCCCTTATTCGAACTCTTACCCTAACCCTTATTCTAACCCTAACCCTAGCTCTAAAACCCTTATTCTAACTCTTACCCTAACCCTAATTCTAACCCTAACCCTAGCTCTAAAACCCTTATTCTAACCCTAGCTCTAAAGCCCTTATTCTAACTCTTACCCTAACTCTTATTCTAACACTAACCTTAGCTCTAAATCCCTTATTCTAACTCTTACCCTAACTCTTATTCTAACCCTAACCCTAGCTCTAAAGCCCTTATTCTAACTCTTATTCTAACCCTTATTCTAACCCTAACCCTAGCTCTAAAGCCCTTATTCTAACTCTTACCCTAACCCTTATTCTAACCCTAACCCTAGCTCTAAAGCCCTTATTCTAACTCTTACCCTAATCCTTATTCTAACCCTAACCCTAGCTCTAAAGCCCTTATTCTAACTCTTACCCTAACTCTTATTCTAACCCTAACCTTAGCTCTAAAGCCCTTATTCTAACTCTTACCCTAATCCTTACCCTAACCCTAACCCTAGCTCTAAAGCCCTTATTCTAACTCTTATTCTAACCCTTATTCTAACCCTAACCCTAGCTCTAAAGCCCTTATTCTAACCCTAACCCTAGCTCTAAAACCCTTATTCTAACTCTTACCCTAACCCTTATTCTAACCCTAACCCTAGCTCTAAAACCCTTATTCTAACTCTTACCCTAACTCTTATTCTAACCCTAACCTTAGCTCTAAAGCCCTTATTCTAACTCTTACCCTAACCCTTACCCTAACCCTAACCCTAGCTCTAAAGCCCTTATTCTAACTATTACCCTAACCCTTATTCTAACCCTAACCCTAGCTCTAAAGCCCTTATTCTAACTCTTACCCTAACCCTTATTCTAACCCTAACCTTAGCTCGAAAGCCCTTATTCTAACTCTTACCATAACCCTTATTCTAACCCTAACCCTAGCTCTAAAGCCCTTATTCTAACTCTTATTCTAACCCTTATTCTAACCCTAACCCTAGCTCTAAAGCCCTTATTCTAACTCTTACCCTAACCCTTATTCTAACCCTAACCCTAGCTCTAAAACCCTTATTCTAACTCTTACCCTAACCCTAACCCTAGCTCTAAAGCCCTTATTCTAACTCTTACCCTAACCCTTATTCTAACCCTAACCCTAGCTCTAAAGCCCTTATTCTAACTCTTACCCTAACTCTTATTCTAACCCTAACCTCAGCTCTAAAGCCCTTATTCTAACGCTTACCCTAACCCTTATTCTAACCCTAACCCTAGCTCTAAAGCCCTTATTCTGACTCTTATTCTAACCCTTATTCTAACTCTTACCCTAACCCTTATTCTAACCCTAACCCTAGCTCTAAAGCCCTTATTCTAACTCTTATTCTAACCCTTATTCTAACTCTAACCCTAGCTCTAAAGCCCTTATTCTAACTCTTACCCTAACCCTTATTCTAACCCTAACCCTAGCTCTAAAGCCTTTATTCGAACTCTTACCATAACCCTTATTCTAACCCTAACCCTAGCTCTAAAGCCCTTATTCTAACTCTTACCCTAACTCTTATTCTAACCCTAACCTTAGCTCTAAAGCCCTTATTCTAACTCTTACCCTAACCCTTATTCTAACCCTAACCCTAGCTCTAAAGCCCTTATTCTAACTCTTATTCTAACCCTTATTCTAACCCTAACCCTAGCTCTAAAACCCTTATTCTAACTCTTACCCTAACCCTTATTCTAACCCTAAACCTAGCTCTAAAACCCTTATTCTAACCCTAGCTCTAAAGCCCTTATTCTAACTCTTACTCTAACCCTTATTCTAACCCTAACCCTAGCTCTAAAGCCCTTATTCTAACTCTTACCCTAACCCTTATTCTAACCCTAACCCTAGCTCTAAAACCCTTATTCTAACTCTTACCCTAACCCTAATTCTAACCCTAACCCTAGCTCTAAAACCCTTATTCTAACCCTAGCTCTAAAGCCCTTATTCTAACTCTTACCCTAACTCTTATTCTAACACTAACCTTAGCTCTAAAGCCCTTATTCTAACTCTTACCCTAACTCTTATTCTAACCCTAACCCTAGCTCTAAAGCCCTTATTCTAACTCTTATTCTAACCCTTATTCTAACCCTAACCCTAGCTCTAAAGCCCTTATTCTAACTCTTACCCTAACCCTTATTCTAGCCCTAACCCTAGCTCTAAAGCCCTTATTCTAATTCTTACCCTAACCCTTATTCTAACCCTAACCCTAGCTCTAAAGCCCTTATTCTAACTCTTACCCTAACCCTTATTCTAACCCTAACCCTAGCTCTAAAGCCCTTATTCTAACTCTTACTCTAACCCTTATTCTAACCCTAACCCTAGCTCTTAAAGCCCTTATTCTAACTCTTACCCTAACCCTTATTCTAACCCTAACCCTAGCTCTAAAACCCTTATTCTAACTCTTACCCTAACCCTAATTCTAACCCTAACCCTAGCTCTAAAACCCTTATTCTAACCCTAGCTCTAAAGCCCTTATTCTAACTCTTACCCTAACTCTTATTCTAACCCTAACCTTAGCTCTAAAGCCCTTATTCTAACTCTTACCCTAACCCTTACCCTAACCCTAACCCTAGCTCTAAAGCCCTTATTCTAACTCTTATTCTAACCCTTATTCTAACCCTAACCCTAGCTCTAAAGCCCTTATTCTAACCCTAACCCTAGCTCTAAAACCCTTATTCTAACTCTTACCCTAACCCTTATTCTAACCCTAACCCTAGCTCTAAAACCCTTATTCTAACTCTTACCCTAACTCTTATTCTAACCCTAACCTTAGCTCTAAAGCCCTTATTCTAACTCTTACCCTAACCCTTATTCTAACCCTAACCTTAGCTCGAAAGCCCTTATTCTAACTCTTACCATAACCCTTATTCTAACCCTAACCCTAGCTCTAAAGCCCTTATTCTAACTCTTATTCTAACCCTTATTCTAACCCTAACCCTAGCTCTAAAGCCCTTATTCTAACTCTTACCCTAACCCTTATTCTAACCCTAACCCTAGCTCTAAAACCCTTATTCTAACTCTTACCCTAACCCTTATTCTAGCCCTAACCCTAGCTCTAAAGCCCTTATTCTAATTCTTACCCTAACACTTATTCTAACCCTAACCCTAGCTCTAAAGCCCTTATTCTAACTCTTACCCTAACCCTTATTCTAACCCTAACCCTAGCTCTAAAGCCCTTATTCTAACTCTTATTCTAACCCTTATTCTAACCCTAATCCTAGCTCTAAAGCCCTTATTCTAACTCTTACCCTAACCCTTATTCTAACCCTAACCCTAGCTCTAAAGCCCTTATTCTACCTCTTACCCTAACCCTTATTCTACCCCTAACCCTAGCTCTAAAGCCCTTATTCTAACTCTTATTCTAACTCTTACCCTAACCCTTATTCTAACCCTAACCCTAGCTCTAAAACCCTTATTCTAACTCTTACCCTAACCCTAACCCTAGCTCTAAAGCCCTTATTCTAACTCTTACCCTAACCCTTATTCTAACCCTAACCCTAGCTCTAAAGCCCTTATTCTAACTCTTACCCTAACTCTTATTCTAACCCTAACCTTAGCTCTAAAGCCCTTATTCTAACGCTTACCCTAACCCTTATTCTAACCCTAACCCTATCTCTAAAGCACTTATTCTGACTCTTACCCTAACCCTTATTCTAACCCTAACCCTAGCTCTAAAGCCCTTATTCTAACTCTTATTCTAACCCTTATTCTAACTCTTACCCTAACCCTTATCCTAACCCTAACCCTAGCTCTAAAGCCCTTATTCTAACTCTTATTCTAACCCTAACCCTAGCTCTAAATCCCTTATTCTAACTCTTATTCTAACCCTAACCCTAGCTCTAAAGCCCTTATTCTAACTCTTACCCTAACTCTTATTCTAACCCTAACCTTAGCTCTAAAGCCCTTATTCTAACTCTTACCCTAACTCTTATTCTAACACTAACCTTAGCTCTAAAGCCCTTATTCTAACTCTTACCCTAACTCTTATTCTAACCCTAACCCTAGCTCTAAAGCCCTTATTCTAACTCTTATTCTAACCCTTATTCTAACTCTAACCCTAGCTCTAAAGCCCTTATTCTAACTCTTACCCTAACCCTTATTCTAACCCTAACCCTAGCTCTAAAGCCCTTATTCTAACTCTTACCCTAACCCTTATTCTAACCCTAACCCTAGCTCTAAAACCCTTATTCTAACTCTTACCCTAACCCTTATTCTAACCCTAAACCTAGCTCTAAAACCCTTATTCTAACCCTAGCTCTAAAGCCCTTATTCTAACTCTTACTCTAACCCTTATTCTAACCCTAACCCTAGCTCTAAAGCCCTTATTCTAACTCTTACCCTAACCCTTATTCTAACCCTAACCCTAGCTCTAAAACCCTTATTCTAACTCTTACCCTAACCCTAATTCTAACCCTAACCCTAGCTCTAAAACCCTTATTCTAACCCTAGCTCTAAAGCCCTTATTCTAACTCTTACCCTAACTCTTATTCTAACACTAACCTTAGCTCTAAAGCCCTTATTCTAACTCTTACCCTAACTCTTATTCTAACCCTAACCCTAGCTCTAAAGCCCTTATTCTAACTCTTATTCTAACCCTTATTCTAACCCTAACCCTAGCTCTAAAGCCCTTATTCTAACTCTTACCCTAACCCTTATTCTAGCCCTAACCCTAGCTCTAAAGCCCTTATTCTAATTCTTACCCTAACCCTTATTCTAACCCTAACCCTAGCTCTAAAGCCCTTATTCTAACTCTTACCCTAACCCTTATTCTAACCCTAACCCTAGCTCTAAAGCCCTTATTCTAACTCTTACTCTAACCCTTATTCTAACCCTAACCCTAGCTCTTAAAGCCCTTATTCTAACTCTTACCCTAACCCTTATTCTAACCCTAACCCTAGCTCTAAAACCCTTATTCTAACTCTTACCCTAACCCTAATTCTAACCCTAACCCTAGCTCTAAAACCCTTATTCTAACCCTAGCTCTAAAGCCCTTATTCTAACTCTTACCCTAACTCTTATTCTAACACTAACCTTAGCTCTAAATCCCTTATTCTAACTCTTACCCTAACTCTTATTCTAACCCTAACCCTAGCTCTAAAGCCCTTATTCTAACTCTTATTCTAACCCTTATTCTAACCCTAACCCTAGCTCTAAAGCCCTTATTCTAACTCTTACCCTAACCCTTATTCTAACCCTAACCCTAGCTCTAAAGCCCTTATTCTAACTCTTACCCTAATCCTTATTCTAACCCTAACCCTAGCTCTAAAGCCCTTATTCTAACTCTTACCCTAACTCTTATTCTAACCCTAACCTTAGCTCTAAAGCCCTTATTCTAACTCTTACCCTAACCCTTACCCTAACCCTAACCCTAGCTCTAAAGCCCTTATTCTAACTCTTATTCTAACCCTTATTCTAACCCTAACCCTAGCTCTAAAGCCCTTATTCTAACCCTAACCCTAGCTCTAAAACCCTTATTCTAACTCTTACCCTAACCCTTATTCTAACCCTAACCCTAGCTCTAAAACCCTTATTCTAACTCTTACCCTAACTCTTATTCTAACCCTAACCTTAGCTCTAAAGCCCTTATTCTAACTCTTACCCTAACCCTTATTCTAACCCTAACCTTAGCTCGAAAGCCCTTATTCTAACTCTTACCATAACCCTTATTCTAACCCTAACCCTAGCTCTAAAGCCCTTATTCTAACTCTTATTCTAACCCTTATTCTAACCCTAACCCTAGCTCTAAAGCCCTTATTCTAACTCTTACCCTAACCCTTATTCTAACCCTAACCCTAGCTCTAAAACCCTTATTCTAACTCTTACCCTAACCCTTATTCTAGCCCTAACCCTAGCTCTAAAGCCCTTATTCTAATTCTTACCCTAACCCTTATTCTAACCCTAACCCTAGCTCTAAAGCCCTTATTCTAACTCTTACCCTAACCCTTATTCTAACCCTAACCCTAGCTCTAAAGCCCTTATTCTAACTCTTATTCTAACCCTTATTCTAACCCTAATCCTAGCTCTAAAGCCCTTATTCTAACTCTTACCCTAACCCTTATTCTAACCCTAACCCTAGCTCTAAAGCCCTTATTCTACCTCTTACCCTAACCCTTATTCTACCCCTAACCCTAGCTCTAAAGCCCTTATTCTAACTCTTATTCTAACTCTTACCCTAACCCTTATTCTAACCCTAACCCTAGCTCTAAAACCCTTATTCTAACTCTTACCCTAACCCTAACCCTAGCTCTAAAGCCCTTATTCTAACTCTTACCCTAACCCTTATTCTAACCCTAACCCTAGCTCTAAAGCCCTTATTCTAACTCTTACCCTAACTCTTATTCTAACCCTAACCTTAGCTCTAAAGCCCTTATTCTAACGCTTACCCTAACCCTTATTCTAACCCTAACCCTATCTCTAAAGCACTTATTCTGACTCTTACCCTAACCCTTATTCTAACCCTAACCCTAGCTCTAAAGCCCTTATTCTAACTCTTATTCTAACCCTTATTCTAACTCTTACCCTAACCCTTATCCTAACCCTAACCCTAGCTCTAAAGCCCTTATTCTAACTCTTATTCTAACCCTAACCCTAGCTCTAAAGCCCTTATTCTAACTCTTATTCTAACCCTAACCCTAGCTCTAAAGCCCTTATTCTAACTCTTACCCTAACTCTTATTCTAACCCTAACCCTAGCTCTAAAGCCCTTATTCTAACTCTTATTCTAACCCTTATTCTAACCCTAACCCTAGCTCTAAAGCCCTTATTTTAACTCTTACCCTAACCCTTATTCTAACCCTAACCCTAGCTCTAAAGCCCTTATTCTAACTCTTACCCTAATCCTTATTCTAACCCTAACCCTAGCTCTAAAGCCCTTATTCTAACTCTTACCCTAACTCTTATTCTAACCCTAACCTTAGCTCTAAAGCCCTTATTCTAACTCTTACCCTAACCCTTACCCTAACCCTAACCCTAGCTCTAAAGCCCTTATTCTAACTCTTATTCTAACCCTTATTCTAACCCTAACCCTAGCTCTAAAGCCCTTATTCTAACCCTAACCCTAGCTCTAAAACCCTTATTCTAACTCTTACCCTAACCCTTATTCTAACCCTAACCCTAGCTCTAAAACCCTTATTCTAACTCTTACCCTAACTCTTATTCTAACCCTAACCTTAGCTCTAAAGCCCTTATTCTAACTCTTACCCTAACCCTTACCCTAACCCTAACCCTAGCTCTAAACCCCTTATTCTAACTCTTACCCTAACCCTTATTCTAACACTAACCCTAGCTCTAAAGCCCTTATTCTAACTCTTACCCTAACCCTTATTCTAACCCTAACCTTAGCTCGAAAGCCTTTATTCTAACTCTTACCATAACCCTTATTCTAACCCTAACCCTAGCTCTAAAGCCCTTATTCTAACTCTTATTCTAACCCTTATTCTAACCCTAACCCTAGCTCTAAAGCCCTTATTCTAACTCTTACCCTAACCCTTATTCTAACCCTAACCCTAGCTCTAAAACCCTTATTCTAACTCTTACATTAACCCTTATTCTAACCCTAACCCTAGCTCTAAAACCCTTATTCTAACCCTAACCCTAGCTCTAAAGCCCTTATTCTAACTCTTATTCTAACCCTAACCCTAGCTCTAAAGCCCTTTTTCTAACTCTTACCCTAACTCTTATTCTAACCCTAACCTTAGCTCTAAAGCCTTTATTCTAACTCTTACCCTAACTCTTATTCTAACCCTAACCCTAGCTCTAAAGCCCTTATTCTAACTCTTATTCTAACCCTTATTCTAACCCTAACCCTAGCTCTAAAGCCCTTATTCTAACTCTTACCCTAACCCTTATTCTAGCCCTAACCCTAGCTCTAAAGCCCTTATTCTAACTCTTATTCTAACCCTTATTCTAACCCTAATCCTAGCTCTAAAGCCCTTATTCTAACTCTTACCCTAACTCTTATTCTAACCCTAACCCTAGCTCTAAAGCCCTTATTCTAACTCTTATTCTAACCCTTATTCTAACCCTAACCCTAGCTCTAAAGCCCTTGTTCTAACTCTTACCCTAACCCTTATTCTAACCCTAACCCTAGCTCTAAAGCCCTTATTCTAACTCTTACCCTAACCCTTATTCTAACCCTAACCCTAGCTCTAAAACCCTTATTCTAACTCTTACCCTAACCCTAACCCTAGCTCTAAAGCCCTTATTCTAACTCTTACCCTAACCCTTATTCTAACCCTAACCCTAGCTCTAAAGCCCTTATTCTAACTCTTACCCTAACTCTTATTCTAACCCTAACCTCAGCTCTAAAGCCCTTATTCTAATTCTTACCCTAACCCTTATTCTAACCCTAACCCTAGCTCTAAAGCCCTTATTCTGACTCTTACCCTAACCCTTATTCTAACCCTAACCCTAGCTCTAAAGCCCTTATTCTAACTCTTATTCTAACCATTATTCTAACTCTTACCCTAACCCTTATCCTAACCCTAACCCTAGCTCTAAAGCCCATATTCTAACTCTTATTCTAACCCTAACCCTAGCGCTAAAGCCCTTATTCTAACTCTTACCCTAACCCTTACCCTAACCCTAACCCTAGCTCTAAAGCCCTTATTCTAACTCTTATTCTAACCCTTATTCTGACCCTAACCCTAGCTCTAAAGCCCTTATTCTAACTCTTATTCTAACCCTCATTCTAACCCTAACCCTAGCTCTAAAACCCTTATTCTAACTGTTACCCTAACCCTTATTCTAACCCTAACCTTAGCTCTAAAGCCCTTATTCTAACTCTTACCCTAACCCTTATTCTAACCCTAACCTTAGCTCTAAAGCCCTTATTCTAACTCTTACCCTAACCCTTATTCTAACCCTAACCCTAGCTCTAAAGCCCTTATTCTAACTCTTATTCTAACCCTTATTCTAACCCTAACCCTAGCTCTAAAACCCTTATTCTAACTCTTACCCTAACCCTTATTCTAACCCTAAACCTAGCTCTAAAACCCTTATTCTAACCCTAGCTCTAAAGCCCTTATTCTAACTCTTACTCTAACCCTTATTCTAACCCTAACCCTAGCTCTAAAGCCCTTATTCTAACTCTTACCCTAACCCTTATTCTAACCCTAACCCTAGCTCTAAAACCCTTATTCTAACTCTTACCCTAACCCTAATTCTAACCCTAACCCTAGCTCTAAAACCCTTATTCTAACCCTAGCTCTAAAGCCCTTATTCAAACTCTTACCCTAACTCTTATTCTAACACTAACCTTAGCTCTAAAGCCCTTATTCTAACTCTTACCCTAACTCTTATTCTAACCCTAACCCTAGCTCTAAAGCCCTTATTCTAACTCTTATTCTAACCCTTATTCTAACCCTAACCCTAGCTCTAAAGCCCTTATTCTAACTCTTACCCTAACCCTTATTCTAGCCCTAACCCTAGCTCTAAAGCCCTTATTCTAATTCTTACCCTAACCCTTATTCTAACCCTAACCCTAGCTCTAAAGCCCTTATTCTAACTCTTACCCTAACCCTTATTCTAACCCTAACCCTAGCTCTAAAGCCCTTATTCTAACTCTTATTCTAACCCTTATTCTAACCCTAATTCTAGTTCTAAAGCCCTTATTCTAACTCTTACCCTAACCCTTATTCTAACCCTAACCCTAGCTCTAAAGCCCTTATTCTACCTCTTACCCTAACCCTTATTCTACCCCTAACCCTAGCTCTAAAGCCCTTATTCTAACTCTTATTCTAACTCTTACCCTAACCCTTATTCTAACCCTAACCCTAGCTCTAAAACCCTTATTCTAACTCTTACCCTAACCCTAACCCTAGCTCTAAAGCCCTTATTCTAACTCTTACCCTAACCCTTATTCTAACCCTAACCCTAGCTCTAAAGCCCTTATTCTAACTCTTACCCTAACTCTTATTCTAACCCTAACCTTAGCTCTAAAGCCCTTATTCTAACGCTTACCCTAACCCTTATTCTAACCCTAACCCTATCTCTAAAGCCCTTATTCTGACTCTTACCCTAACCCTTATTCTAACCCTAACCCTAGCTCTAAAGCCCTTATTCTAACTCTTACCCTAACTCTTATTCTAACCCTAACCCTAGCTCTAAAGCCCTTATTCTAACTCTTATTCTAACCCTTATTCTAACTCTAACCCTAGCTCTAAAGCCCTTATTCTAACTCTTACCCTAACCCTTATTCTAACCCTAACCCTAGCTCTAAAGCCCTTATTCTAACTCTTATTCTAACCCTTATTCTAACTCTTACCCTAACCCTTATCCTAACCCTAACCCTAGCTCTAAAGCCCTTATTCTAACTCTTATTCTAACCCTAACCCTAGCTCTAAAGCCCTTATTCTAACTCTTATTCTAACCCTAACCCTAGCTCTAAAGCCCTTATTCTAACTCTTACCCTAACTCTTATTCTAACCCTAACCTTAGCTCTAAAGCCCTTATTCTAACTCTTACCCTAACTCTTATTCTAACACTAACCTTAGCTCTAAAGCCCTTATTCTAACTCTTACCCTAACCCTTATTCTAACCCTAACCCTAGCTCTAAAGCCCTTATTCGAACTCTTACCATAACCCTTATTCTAACCCTAACCCTAGCTCTAAAGCCCTTATTCTAACTCTTACCCTAACTCTTATTCTAACCCTAACCTTAGCTCTAAAGCCCTTATTCTAACTCTTACCCTAACCCTTACCCTAACCCTAACCCTAGCTCTAAAGCCCTTATTCTAACTCTTATTCTAACCCTTATTCTGACCCTAACCCTAGCTCTAAAGCCCTTATTCTAACTCTTATTCTAACCCTTATTCTAACCCTAACCCTAGCTCTAAAACCCTTATTCTAACTGTTACCCTAACCCTTATTCTAACCCTAACCTTAGCTCTAAAGCCCTTATTCTAACTCTTACCCTAACCCTTATTCTAACCCTAACCTTAGCTCTAAAGCCCTTATTCTAACTCTTACCCTAACCCTTATTCTAACCCTAACCCTAGCTCTAAAGCCCTTATTCTAACTCTTATTCTAACCCTTATTCTAACCCTAACCCTAGCTCTAAAACCCTTATTCTAACTCTTACCCTAACCCTTATTCTAACCCTAAACCTAGCTCTAAAACCCTTATTCTAACCCTAGCTCTAAAGCCCTTATTCTAACTCTTACTCTAACCCTTATTCTAACCCTAACCCTAGCTCTAAAGCCCTTATTCTAACTCTTACCCTAACCCTTATTCTAACCCTAACCCTAGCTCTAAAACCCTTATTCTAACTCTTACCCTAACCCTAATTCTAACCCTAACCCTAGCTCTAAAACCCTTATTCTAACCCTAGCTCTAAAGCCCTTATTCTAACTCTTACCCTAACTCTTATTCTAACACTAACCTTAGCTCTAAAGCCCTTATTCTAACTCTTACCCTAACTCTTATTCTAACCCTAACCCTAGCTCTAAAGCCCTTATTCTAACTCTTATTCTAACCCTTATTCTAACCCTAACCCTAGCTCTAAAGCCCTTATTCTAACTCTTACCCTAACCCTTATTCTAGCCCTAACCCTAGCTCTAAAGCCCTTATTCTAATTCTTACCCTAACCCTTATTCTAACCCTAACCCTAGCTCTAAAGCCCTTATTCTAACTCTTACCCTAACCCTTATTCTAACCCTAACCCTAGCTCTAAAGCCCTTATTCTAACTCTTATTCTAACCCTTATTCTAACCCTAATTCTAGCTCTAAAGCCCTTATTCTAACTCTTACCCTAACCCTTATTCTAACCCTAACCCTAGCTCTAAAGCCCTTATTCTACCTCTTACCCTAACCCTTATTCTACCCCTAACCCTAGCTCTAAAGCCCTTATTCTAACTCTTATTCTAACTCTTACCCTAACCCTTATTCTAACCCTAACCCTAGCTCTAAAACCCTTATTCTAACTCTTACCCTAACCCTAACCCTAGCTCTAAAGCCCTTATTCTAACTCTTACCCTAACCCTTATTCTAACCCTAACCCTAGCTCTAAAGCCCTTATTCTAACTCTTACCCTAACTCTTATTCTAACCCTAACCTTAGCTCTAAAGCCCTTATTCTAACGCTTACCCTAACCCTTATTCTAACCCTAACCCTATCTCTAAAGCCCTTATTCTGACTCTTACCCTAACCCTTATTCTAACCCTAACCCTAGCTCTAAAGCCCTTATTCTAACTCTTACCCTAACTCTGATTCTAACCCTAACCCTAGCTCTAAAGCCCTTATTCTAACTATTATTCTAACCCTTATTCTAACTCTAACCCTAGCTCTAAAGCCCTTATTCTAACTCTTACCCTAACCCTTATTCTAACCCTAACCCTAGCTCTAAAGCCCTTATTCTAACTCTTATTCTAACCCTTATTCTAACTCTTACCCTAACCCTTATCCTAACCCTAACCCTAGCTCTAAAGCCCTTATTCTAACTCTTATTCTAACCCTAACCCTAGCTCTAAAGCCCTTATTCTAACTCTTATTCTAACCCTAACCCTAGCTCTAAAGCCCTTATTCTAACTCTTACCCTAACTCTTATTCTAACCCTAACCTTAGCTCTAAAGCCCTTATTCTAACTCTTACCCTAACTCTTATTCTAACACTAACCTTAGCTCTAAAGCCCTTATTCTAACTCTTACCCTAACTCTTATTCTAACCCTAACCCTAGCTCTAAAGCCCTTATTCTAACTCTTACCCTAACCCTTATTCTAACCCTAACCCTAGCTCTAAAGCCCTTATTCTAACTCTTACCCTAACCCTTATTCTAACCCTAACCCTAGCTCTAAAGCCCTTATTCTAACTCTTACCCTAACTCTTATTCTAACCCTAACCCTAGCTCTAAAGCCCTTATTCTAACTCTTATTCTAACCCTTATTCTAACTCTAACCCTAGCTCTAAAGCCCTTATTCTAACTCTTACCCTAACCCTTATTCTAACCCTAACCCTAGCTCTAAAGCCCTTATTCTAACTCTTATTCTAACCCTTATTCTAACCCTAACCCTAGCTCTAAAACCGTTATTCTAACTCTTACCCTAACCCTTATTCTAACCCTAACCTTAGCTCTAAAGCCCTTATTCTAACTCTTACCCTAACCCTTATTCTAACCCTAACCTTAGCTCTAAAGCCCTTATTCTAACTCTTACCATAACCCTTATTCTAACCCTAACCCTAGCTCTAAAGCCCTTATTCTAACTCTTATTCTAACCCTTATTCTAACCCTAACCCTAGCTCTAAAGCCCTTATTCGAACTCTTACCCTAACCCTTATTCTAACCCTAACCCTAGCTCTAAAACCCTTATTCTAACTCTTACCCTAACCCTTATTCTAACCCTAACCCCAGCTCTAAAACCCTTATTCTAACACTAGCTCTAAAGCCCTTATTCTAACTCTTACTCTAACCCTTATTCTAACCCTAACCCTAGCTCTAAAGCCCTTATTCTAACTCTTACCCTAACCCTTATTCTAACCCTAACCCTAGCTCTAAAACCCTTATTCTAACTCTTACCCTAACCCTAATTCTAACCCTAACCCTAGCTCTAAAACCCTTATTCTAACCCTAGCTCTAAAGCCCTTATTCTAACTCTTACCCTAACTCTTATTCTAACACTAACCTTAGCTCTAAATCCCTTATTCTAACTCTTACCCTAACTCTTATTCTAACCCTAACCCTAGCTCTAAAGCCCTTATTCTAACTCTTATTCTAACCCTTATTCTAACCCTAACCCTAGCTCTAAAGCCCTTATTCTAACTCTTACCCTAACCCTTATTCTAACCCTAACCCTAGCTCTAAAGCCCTTATTCTAACTCTTACCCTAACCCTTATTCTAACCCTAACCTTAGCTCGAAAGCCCTTATTCTAACTCTTACCATAACCCTTATTCTAACCCTAACCCTAGCTCTAAAGCCCTTATTCTAACTCTTATTCTAACCCTTATTCTAACCCTAACCCTAGCTCTAAAGCCCTTATTCTAACTCTTACCCTAACCCTTATTCTAACCCTAACCCTAGCTCTAAAACCCTTATTCTAACTCTTACCCTAACCCTTATTCTAACCCTAACCCTAGCTCTAAAACCCTTATTCTAACCCTAGCTCTAAAGCCCTTATTCTAACTCTTACCCTAACCCTTATTCTAACCCTAACCCTAGCTCTAAAACCCTTATTCTAACTCTTACCCTAACTCTTATTCTAACCCTAACCTTAGCTCTAAAGCCCTTATTCTAACTCTTACCCTAACCCTTACCCTAACCCTAACCCTAGCTCTAAAGCCCTTATTCTAACTCTTACCCTAACCCTTATTCTAACACTAACCCTAGCTCTAAAGCCCTTATTCTAACTCTTACCCTAACCCTTATTCTAACCCTAACCTTAGCTCGAAAGCCTTTATTCTAACTCTTACCATAACCCTTATTCTAACCCTAACCCTAGCTCTAAAGCCCTTATTCTAACTCTTATTCTAACCCTTATTCTAACCCTAACCCTAGCTCTAAAGCCCTTATTCTAACTCTTACCCTAACCCTTATTCTAACCCTAACCCTAGCTCTAAAACCCTTATTCTAACTCTTACCCTAACCCTTATTCTAACCCTAACCCTAGCTCTAAAACCCTTATTCTAACCCTAGCTCTAAAGCCCTTATTCTAACTCTTACCCTAACCCTTATTCTAACCCTAACCCTAGCTCTAAAACCCTTATTCTAACTCTTACCCTAACTCTTATTCTAACCCTAACCTTAGCTCTAAAGCCCTTATTCTAACTCTTACCCTAACCCTTACCCTAACCCTAACCCTAGCTCTAAAGCCCTTATTCTAACTCTTACCCTAACCCTTATTCTAACACTAACCCTAGCTCTAAAGCCCTTATTCTAACTCTTACCCTAACCCTTATTCTAACCCTAACCTTAGCTCGAAAGCCTTTATTCTAACTCTTACCATAACCCTTATTCTAACCCTAACCCTAGCTCTAAAGCCCTTATTCTAACTCTTATTCTAACCCTTATTCTAACCCTAACCCTAGCTCTAAAGCCCTTATTCTAACTCTTACCCTAACCCTTATTCTAACCCTAACCCTAGCTCTAAAACCCTTATTCTAACTCTTACCCTAACCCTTATTCTAACCCTAACCCTAGCTCTAAAACCCTTATTCTAACCCTAACCCTAGCTCTAAAGCCCTTATTCTAACTCTTATTCTAACCCTAACCCTAGCTCTAAAGCCCTTTTTCTAACTCTTACCCTAACTCTTATTCTAACCCTAACCTTAGCTCTAAAGCCTTTATTCTAACTCTTACCCTAACTCTTATTCTAACCCTAACCCTAGCTCTAAAGCCCTTATTCTAACTCCTATTCTAACCCTTATTCTAACTCTAACCCTAGCTCTAAAGCCCTTATTCTAACTCTTAACCTAACTCTTATTCTAACACTAACCTTAGCTCTAAAGCCCTTATTCTAACTCTTACCCTAACCCTTACCCTAACCCTAGCTCTAAAGCCCTTATTCTAACTCTTATTCTAACCCTTATTCTAACCCTAAACCTAGCTCTAAAGCCCTTATTCTAACTCTTACCCTAACTCTTATTCTAACCCTAACCCTAGCTCTAAAGCCCTTATTCTAACTCTTATTCTAACCCTTATTCTAACCCTAACCCTAGCTCTAAAGCCCTTGTTCTAACTCTTACCCTAACCCTTATTCTAACCCTAACCCTAGCTCTAAAGCCCTTATTCTAACTCTTACCCTAACCCTTATTCTAACCCTAACCATAGCTCTAAAACCCTTATTCTAACTCTTACCCTAACCCTAACCCTAGCTCTAAAGCCCTTATTCTAACTCTTACCCTAACCCTTATTCTAACCCTAACCCTAGCTCTAAAGCCCTTATTCTAACTCTTACCCTAAATATTATTCTAACCCTAACCTCAGCTCTAAAGCCCTTATTCTAACGCTTACCCTAACCCTTATTCTAACCCTAACCCTAGCTCTAAAGCCCTTATTCTGACTCTTACCCTAACCCTTATTCTAACCCTAACCCTAGCTCTAAAGCCCTTATTCTAACTCTTATTCTAACCCTTATTCTAACTCTTACCCTAACCCTTATCCTAACCCTAACCCTAGCTCTAAAGCCCATATTCTAACTCTTATTCTAACCCTAACCCTAGCTCTAAAGCCCTTATTCTAACTCTTATTCTAACCCTAACCCTAGCTCTAAAGCCCTTATTCTAACTCTTACCCTAACTCTTATTCTAACCCTAACCCTAGCTCTAAAGCCCTTATTCTAACTCTTACCCTAACTCTTATTCTAACCCTAACCTTAGCTCTAAAGCCCTTATTCTAACTCTTACCCTAACTCTTATTCTAACACTAACCTTAGCTCTAAATCCCTTATTCTAACTCTTACCCTAACTCTTATTCTAACCCTAACCCTAGCTCTAAAGCCCTTATTCTAACTCTTATTCTAACCCTTATTCTAACTCTAACCCTAGCTCTAAAGCCCTTATTCTAACTCTTACCCTAACCCTTATTCTAACCCTAACCCTAGCTCTAAAGCCCTTATTCGAACTCTTACCATAACCCTTATTCTAACCCTAACGCTAGCTCTAAAGCCCTTATTCTAACTCTTACCCTAACTCTTATTCTAACCCTAACCTTAGCTCTAAAGCCCTTATTCTAACTCTTACCCTAACCCTTACCCTAACCCTAACCCTAGCTCTAAAGCCCTTATTCTAACTCTTATTCTAACCCTTATTCTAACCCTAACCCTAGCTCTAAAGCCCTTATTCTAACTCTTATTCTAACCCTTATTCTAACCCTAACCCTAGCTCTAAAACCCTTATTCTAACTCTTACCCTAACCCTTATTCTAACCCTAAACCTAGCTCTAAAACCCTTATTCTAACCCTAGCTCTAAAGCCCTTATTCTAACTCTTACTCTAACCCTTATTCTAACCCTAACCCTAGCTCTAAAGCCCTTATTCTAACTCTTACCCTAACCCTTATTCTAACCCTTACCCTAGCTCTAAAACCCTTATTCTAACTCTTACCCTAACCCTAATTCTAACCCTAACCCTAGCTCTAAAACCCTTATTCTAACCCTAGCTCTAATGCCCTTATTCTAACTCTTACCCTAACTCTTATTCTAACACTAACCTTAGCTCTAAAGCCCTTATTCTAACTCTTACCCTAACTCTTATTCTAACCCTAACCCTAGCTCTAAAGCCCTTATTCTAACTCTTATTCTAACCCTGATTCTAACCCTAACCCTAGCTCTAAAGCCCTTATTCTAACTCTTACCCTAACCCTTATTCTAGCCCTAACCCTAGCTCTAAAGCCCTTATTCTAATTCTTACCCTAACCCTTATTCTAACCCTAACCCTAGCTCTAAAGCCCTTATTCTAACTCTTACTCTAACCCTTATTCTAACCCTAACCCTAGCTCTAAAGCCCTTATTCTAACTCTTATTCTAACCCTTATTCTAACCCTAATTCTAGCTCTAAAGCCCTTATTCTAACTCTTACCCTAACCCTTATTCTAACCCTAACCCTAGCTCTAAAGCCCTTATTCTACCTCTTACCCTAACCCTTATTCTACCCCTAACCCTAGCTCTAAAGCCCTTATTCTAACTCTTATTCTAACTCTTACCCTAACCCTTATTCTAACCCTAACCCTAGCTCTAAAACCCTTATTCTAACTCTTACCCTAACCCTAACCCTAGCTCTAAAGCCCTTATTCTAACTCTTACCCTAACCCTTATTCTAACCCTAACCCTAGCTCTAAAGCCCTTATTCTAACTCTTACCCTAACTCTTATTCTAACCCTAACCTTAGCTCTAAAGCCCTTATTCTAACGCTTACCCTAACCCTTATTCTAACCATAACCCTATCTCTAAAGCCCTTATTCTGACTCTTACCCTAACCCTTATTCTAACCCTAACCCTAGCTCTAAAGCCCTTATTCTAACTCTTATTCTAACCCTAACCCTAGCTCTAAAGCCCTTATTCTAACTCTTATTCTAACCCTAACCCTAGCTCTAAAGCCCTTATTCTAACTCTTACCCTAACTCTTATTCTAACCCTAACCTTAGCTCTAAAGCCCTTATTCTAACTCTTACCCTAACTCTTATTCTAACACTAACCTTAGCTCTAAAGCCCTTATTCTAACTCTTACCCTAACTCTTATTCTAACCCTAACCCTAGCTCTAAAGCCCTTATTCTAACTCTTATTCTAACCCTTATTCTAACTCTAACCCTAGCTCTAAAGCCCTTATTCTAACTCTTACCCTAACCCTTATTCTAACCCTAACCCTAGCTCTAAAGCCCTTATTCTAACTCTTACCCTAACCCTTATTCTAACCCTAACCCTAGCTCTAAAGCCCTTATTCTAACTCTTACCCTAACTCTTATTCTAACCCTAACCCTAGCTCTAAAGCCCTTATTCTAACTCTTATTCTAACCCTTATTCTAACTCTAACCCTAGCTCTAAAGCCCTTATTCTAACTCTTACCCTAACCCTTATTCTAACCCTAACCCTAGCTCTAAAGCCCTTATTCTAACTCTTATTCTAACCCTTATTCTAACCCTAACCCTAGCTCTAAAACCGTTATTCTAACTCTTACCCTAACCCTTATTCTAACCCTAACCTTAGCTCTAAAGCCCTTATTCTAACTCTTACCCTAACCCTTATTCTAACCCTAACCTTAGCTCTAAAGCCCTTATTCTAACTCTTACCATAACCCTTATTCTAACCCTAACCCTAGCTCTAAAGCCCTTATTCTAACTCTTATTCTAACCCTTATTCTAACCCTAACCCTAGCTCTAAAGCCCTTATTCGAACTCTTACCCTAACCCTTATTCTAACCCAACCCTAGCTCTAAAACCCTTATTCTAACTCTTACCCTAACCCTTATTCTAACCCTAACCCTAGCTCTAAAACCCTTATTCTAACACTAGCTCTAAAGCCCTTATTCTAACTCTTACTCTAACCCTTATTCTAACCCTAACCCTAGCTCTAAAGCCCTTATTCTAACTCTTACCATAACCCTTATTCTAACCCTAACCCTAGCTCTAAAACCCTTATTCTAACTCTTACCCTAACCCTAATTCTAACCCTAACCCTTGCTCTAAAACCCTTATTCTAACCCTAGCTCTAAAGCCCTTATTCTAACTCTTACCCTAACTCTTATTCTAACACTAACCTTAGCTCTAAATCCCTTATTCTAACTCTTACCCTAACTCTTATTCTAACCCTAACCCTAGCTCTAAAGCCCTTATTCTAACTCTTATTCTAACCCTTATTCTAACCCTAACCCTAGCTCTAAAGCCCTTATTCTAACTCTTACCCTAACCCTTATTCTAACCCTAACCCTAGCTCTAAAGCCCTTATTCTAACTCTTACCCTAACCCTTATTCTAACCCTAACCTTAGCTCGAAAGCCCTTATTCTAACTCTTACCATAACCCTAGCTCTAAAGCCCTTATTCTAACTCTTATTCTAACCCTTATTCTAACCCTAACCCTAGCTCTAAAGCCCTTATTCTAACTCTTACCCTAACCCTTATTCTAACCCTAACCCTAGCTCTAAAACCCTTATTCTAACTCTTACCCTAACCCTTATTCTAACCCTAACCCTAGCTCTAAAACCCTTATTCTAACCCTAGCTCTAAAGCCCTTATTCTAACTCTTACCCTAACCCTTATTCTAACCCTAACCCTAGCTCTAAAACCCTTATTCTAACTCTTACCCTAACCCTAATTCTAACCCTAACCCTAGCTCTAAAACCCTTATTCTAACCCTGCTCTAAAGCCCTTATTCTAACTCTTACCCTAACCCTTATTCTAACCCTAACCCTAGCTCTAAAACCCTTATTCTAACTCTTACCCTAACCCTAATTCTAACCCTAACCCTAGCTCTAAAACCCTTATTTTAACCCTAGCTCTAAAGCCCTTATTCTAACTCTTACTCTAACCCTTATTCTAACCCTAACCCTTGCTCTAAAGCCCTTGTTCTAACTCTTACCCTAACTCTTACCCTAACCCTAACCCTAGCTCTAAAGCCCTTATTCTAACTCTTACCCTAACCCTTACCCTAGCTCTAAAGCCCTTATTCTAACCCTAACCTTAGCAAGCAGTTGCATTATCAACAGACCGTTTATTGATAGTATGACCATCTGTAGAGCATCTAGAGACAAAACATCCAAACTATCTAACATACATGCTAATAAAGGCTAATGGAATGGTTTACCTAACATGCAAAAAATGTGATTTTAATGATATTATACAGTGGCAAGAAAAAGTATGTGAACCCTTTTTGAATTACCTGGATTTCTGCATAAATTGGTCATAACATTTGATCTGACCATCTAAGTCACAACAATAGACACACACAGTGTTCTTGAACTAATAACACACAAATTATTGTCTTTTCTTTGAATACTTCATTTAAAAATTCACAGTGTAGGTTGGTAAAAGTATGTGAACCCCTAGACTAATGACTTCTCCAAAAGCTAACTGGAGTCAGCTAACCTGGAGTCCAATCAATGAGATGAGATTGGAGATGTTGGTTAGAGTTGCCCTGCCCTATACAAAACACTCACAAAATTTGAGTTTGCTATTTAGAAGAAGCATTGCCTGATGTGAACCATGCCTCGAACAAAAGAGATCTCAGAAGACCTACGATTAAGAATGGTTGACTTGCATAAAGCTGGAAAGGGTTACAAAAGTATCTCTAAAAGCCTTGATGTACATCAGTCCACAGTAAAACAAATTGTCTATAAATGGAGAAAGATCAGCACTGTTGCTACTCTCCCTAGGACTGGCCATCCTGCAAAGATGACTGCAAGAGCACAGCACAGAATGCTCAATGAGGTTAATAAGAATCCTAGAGTGTCAGCTAAAGACTTATAGAAATCTCTGGAACATGCTAACATCTCTGTTGACAAGTCTACGATACGTAAAACACTAAACAAGAATGGTGTTCATGGAAGAACACCACGGAAGAAGCCACTGCTATCCAAAAAAAGCATTGCTGAACGTCTGAAGTTCGCAAAAGAGTACCTGGATGTTCCACAGCGCTACTGGCAAAATATTCTGTGGACAGATGAAACTAAAGTTGAGTTGTTTGAAAGGAACACACAACACTATTTGTGGAAAAAAAGGCCAAGCACACCAACATGAAAACCTCATCCCAACTGTAAAGTATGGTGGAGGGAGCATCATTGTTTGGGGTTGCTTTGCTGCCTCAGGGCCTGGACAGCTTGCTATCATCGGTGGAAAAATTAATTCCCAAGTTTATCAAGACTTTTTGCAGGAGAATGTAAGGCTTTCTGTCTGCCAATTGAAGGTCAACAGAAGTTGGGTGATGCAACAGGACAACGACCCAAAACACAGAAGTAAATCAACAACAGAATGGCTTCAACAGAAGAAAATACGCCTTCTGGAGTGGCCCAGTCAGTCCTGACCTCAACCCGATTGAGACGCTGTGGCATGACCTCAAGAGAGCGGTTCACACCAGACATCACAAGAATATTGCTGAACTGAAACAGTTTTGTAAAGAGGAATGGTCCAAAATTCCTCCTGATCATTGTGCAGGTCTGATCCTCAAATACAGAAAACGTTTGGTTGAGGTTATTGCGTCCAAAGGAGGGTCAACCAGTTATTAAATCCAAGGGATCACATACTTTTTCCACCCTGCACTGTGAATGTTTACATGTTGTGTTCAATAAAGACATGAAAAAGTGTAATTGTTTGTGTGTTATTAGTTTAAGCACACTGTGTGTCTATTGTTGTGACTTAGATGGTCAGATCAAATTTGATGACCAATTTATGCAGAAATCCAGCTAATTCCAAAGGGTTCACATACTTTTTCTTGCCACTGTAATCATTGTCTCTCTAATTTCTCCTCATTATGTCACCAATACATTTTAATTTCTCTAGATCCTGAACAAACAAATAAAAACAGCCATTAATTACCCCAGTCCAGTTGAAAAAACCCAAGCCATATCAATCAAGCACCCTCATCTGAAAAAATAAGAATAAAGGGAAAGAAAGGTTCAAGAGGTATAACACTGAAATAATTATTCATCCTCCAACAACGTGGTCTGAAATGACTCTTTATCCTCTAACAGCGTGGTCTGAAATTACTCTTTATCCTCTAACAGCGTGGTCTGAAATGAATCTTCATCCTCGAACAGTGTGGTCTGAAATTACTCTTTATCCTCTAACAGTGTGGCATGAAATGGCTCTTTATCCTGTAACAGTGTGGCATGAAATGACTCTTTATCCTCTAACAGCGTGGTCTGAAAGGACTCTTTATCCTCTCTAACAGCGTGGCATGAAATGACTCTTTATCCTCGAACAGCGTGGTCTGAAATGACTCTTTATTCTCTAACAGAGTGGCATGAAATGACTCTTTATTCTCTAACAGCGTGGTCTAAAATGACTCTTTATAATTTCTAACAGCGTGGTCTGAAATGACTCTTTATTCTCCCTAACAGCGTGGTCTGAAATGACACTTTATTCTCCCTAACAGGGTGGTCTTAAATGACTCTTCATCCTCGAACAGCGTGGTCTGAAATGACTCTTTATCCTCTAACAGCGTTGTCTGAAATGACTCTTTATCCTCGAACACCATGGTCTGAAATGGTTCTTTATCCTTTCTAACAGCGTGGTCTGAAATACTCTTTATACTCTCTAACAGCGTGGTCTGAAATTACTCTTTATCCTTTCTAACAGCGTGGTCTAAAATGACTCTTTATTCTCCCTAACAGCGTGGTCTGAAATGACTCTTTATTCTCCCCAACAGCGTGGTCTGAAATGAATCTTTATCCTCGAAAAGCGTGGTCTGAAACGACTCTTTATCCTCGAACAGCGTGGTCTGAAATGACTCTTTATTCTCCCTAACAGCATGGTCTGAAATGACTCTTTTTTCTACCTAACAGCGTGGTCTGAAATGACTCTTTATTCTCCCTAACAGCGTGGTCTGAAATGACTCTTCATCCTCGAACAGCATGGTCTGAAATGACTCTTTATCCTCTCTAACAGCGTGGTCTGAAATGACTCTTTATCCTCTAACAGCTTGGTCTGAAATGACTCTTTATCCACTAACAGCGTGGTCTGAAATGACTCTTCTTCCTCTAACAGCGTGGCATGAAATTACTCTTTATCCTCTAACAGCGTGGTCTGAAATGACTCTTTATCCTCTAACAGCGTGGTCTGAAATGACTCTTTATTCTCTAACAGCGTGGTCTAAAAGGACTCTTTATCCTTTCTAACAGCGTGGTCTGAAATTACTCTTTATTCTCCCTAACAGCATGGTCTGAAATGACTCTTCATCCTCGAACAGCGTGGTCTGAAATGACTCTTTATCCTCTAACAGCGTGGTCTGAAATGACTCTTTATCCTCTAACAGCGTGGCATGAAATGATTCTTTATCCTCTAACAGCGTGGCATGAAATTATTCTTTATCCTCTAACAGTGTGGTCTGAAATGAATCTTTATTCTCTAACAGCGTGGTCTAAAATTACTCTTTACCCTTTCTAACAGCGTGGTCTGAAATGACTCTTCATCCTCAAACAGCGTGGTCTGAAATGACTCTTTATCCTCTAACAGCGTGGTCTGAAATGACTCTTTATCCTCTAACAGCGTGGTCTGAAATGACTCTTTATCCTCTAACAGCGTGGTCTGAAATGACTCTTTATTCTCCCTAACAGCGTGGTCTGAAATGACTCTTCATCCTCGAACAGCATGGTCTGAAATGACTCTTTATCCTCTCTAACAGCGTGGTCTGAAATGACTCTTTATCCTCTCTAACAGCGTGGTCTGAAATGGCTCTTTATCCTCTAACAGCGTGGTCTGAAATGACTCTTTATCCTCTAACAGCGTGGCATGAAATTACTCTTTATCCTCGAACAGCGTGGTCTGAAATGACTCTTTATCCTCTAACAGAGTGGCATGAAATGACTCTTTATTCTCTAACAGCGTGGTCTAAAATGACTCTTTATAATTTATAACAGCGTGGTCTGAAATGACTCTTTATTCTCCCTAAAAGCGTGGTCTGAAATGACTTTTTATTCTCCCTAACAGGGTGGTCTTAAATGACTCTTCATCCTCGAACAGCGTGGCATGAAATGATTCTTTATCCTCTAACAGCGTGGCATGAAGTGATTCTTTATCCTCTAACATTGTGGTCTGAAATGACTCTTTATTCTCTAACGGCGGGGTCTGAAATAACTCTTTATTCTCTAACAGCGTGGTCTAAAATTACTCTTTACCCTTTCTAACAGCGTGGTCTCAAATGACTCTTCATCCTCGAACAGCGTGGTCTGAAATAACTCTTTATTCTCTAACAGCGGGGTCTGAAATAACTCTTTATTCTCTAACAGCGAGGTCTAAAAGGACTCTTTATCCTTTCTAACAGCGTGGTCTGAAATGACTCTTTATTCTCCCTAACAGCGTGGTCTAAAATGACTCTTTATAATTTCTAACAGCGTGGTCTGAAATGACTCTTTATTCTCCCTAACAGCATGGTCTGAAATGACTCTTTATTCTCCCTAACAGCGTGGTCTGAAATGACACTTCATCCTCGAACAGCGTGGTCTGAAATGACTCTTTATCCTCTAACAGAGTGGCATGAAATGACTCTTTATTCTCTAACAGCGTGGTCTAAAATGACTCTTTATAATTTCTAACAGCGTGGTCTGAAATGACTCTTTATTCTCACTAACAGCGTGGTCTGAAATGACTCTTTATTCTCCCTAACAGCGTGGTCTGAAATGACTCTTTATCCTCTCTAACAGCGTAGTCTGAAATGGCTCTTTATCCTCTAACAGCGTGGTCTGAAATGACTCTTTATCCTCTAACAGCTTGGTCTGAAATGACTCTTTATCCTCTAACAGCGTGGTCGGAAATGACTCTTCATCCTCTAACAGCGTGGCATGAAATTACTCTTTATCCTCTAACAGCGTGGTCTGAAATGACTCTTTATCCTCTAACATGGTGGTCTGAAATGACTCTTCATCCTCTAACAGCGTGGTCTGAAATGACTCTTTATTCTCCCTAACAGCATGGTCTGAAATGACTCTTTATTCTCCCTAACAGCGTGGTCTGAAATGACTCTTCATCCTCGAACAGCGTGGTCTGAAATGACTCATTATCCTCTAACAGAGTGGCATGAAATGACTCTTTGTTCTCTAACAGCGTGGTCTAAAATGACTCTTTATAATTTCTAACAGCGTGGTCTGAAATGACTCTTTATTCTCCCTAACAGCGTGGTCTGAAATGACTCTTTATCCTCTAACAGCGTGGTCTGAAATGACTCTTTATCCTCTCTAACAGCGTAGTCTGAAATGGCTCTTTATCCTCTAACAGCGTGGTCTGAAATTACTCTTCATCCTCTAACAGCGTGGCATGAAATTACTCTTTATCCTCTAACAGCGTGGTCTGAAATGACTCTTAATCCTCGAACAGCGTAGTCTGAAATGACTCTTTATCCTCGAACAGCGTGGTCTGAAATGACACTTTATCCTCTAACAGCGTGACATGAAATTACTCTTTATCCTCTATCAGTGTTGTCTGAAATGAATCTTTATCCTCTAACAGCGTGGTCTGAAATGACTCTTTATTCTCCCTAACAGCGTGGTCTGAAATGACTCTTTATCCTCGAACAGCGTGGTCTGAAATGACTCTTTATCCTCTCTAACAGCGTGGTCTGAAATGACTCTTTATCCTCTCTAACAGCGTGGTCTGAAATGGCTCTTTATCCTCTAACAGCGTGGTCTGAAATGACTCTTTATCCTCTAACAGCGTGGCAAGAAATGACTCTTTATCCTCGAACAGCGTGGTCTGAAATGACTCTTTATCCTCTAACAGAGTGGCATGAAATGACTCTTTATTCTCTAACAGCGTGGTCTAAAATGACTCTTTATAATTTATAACAGCGTGGTCTGAAATGACTCTTTATTCTCCCTAACAGCGTGGTCTGAAATGACTCTTTATTCTCCCTAACAGGGTGGTCTTAAATGACTCTTCATCCTCGAACAGCGTGGTCTGAAATGACTCTTTATCCTCTAACAGCGTTGTCTGAAATGACTCTTTATCCTCGAACACCGTGGTCTGAAATGGTTCTTTATCCTTTCTAACAGCGTGGTCTGAAATACTCTTTATCCTCTCTAACAGCGTGGTCTGAAATGACTCTTTATCCTTTCTAACAGCGTGGTCTAAAATGACTCTTTATTCTCCCTAACAGCGTGGTCTGAAATGACTCTTTATTCTCTAACGGCGGGGTCTGAAATAACTCTTTATTCTCTAACAGCGTGGTCTAAAATTACTCTTTACCCTTTCTAACAGCGTGGTCTGAAATGAGTCTTCATTCTCGAACAGCGTGGTCTGAAATGACTCTTTATCCTCGAACAGCGTGGTCTGAAATAACTCTTTATTCTCTAACAGCGAGGTCTGAAATAACTCTTTATTCTCTAACAGCGAGGTCTAAAAGGACTCTTTATCCTTTCTAACAGCGTGGTCTGAAATGACTCTTTATTCTCCCTAACAGCGTGGTCTGGAATGACTCTTTATTCTCCCTAACAGAATGGTCTGAAATGACTCTTTATCCTCTAACAGCGTGGTCTGAAATGACTCTTTATCCTCGAACAGCGTGGTCTGAAATGACTCTTTATCCTCGAACAGCGTGGTCTGAAATGACTCTTTATCCTTTCTAACAGCGTGGTCTGAAATGACTCTTTATTCTCCCTAACAGCGTGGTCTGAAATGACTCTTTATAAACGAACAGCGTGGTCTGAAATGACTCTTTATTCTCTAACAGCGTGGTCTAAAATGACTCTTTATAATTTCTAACAGCGTGGTCTGAAATGACTCTTTATTCTCCCTAACAGCGTGGTCTGAAATGACTCTTCATCCTCGAACAGCGTGGTCTGAAATGACTCTTTAATCCTCTAACAGAGTGGCATGAAATGACTCTTTATTCTCTAACAGCGTGGTCTAAAATGACTCTTTCTAATTTCTAACAGCGTGGTCTGAAATGACTCTTTATTCTCCCTAACAGCGTGGTCTGAAATGTCTCTTTATCCTCTAACAGCGTTGTCTGAAATGACTCTTTATCCTCGAACAGCGTGGTCTGAAATTACTCTTTATCCTCTAACAGCGTTGTCTGAAATGACTCTTTATCCTCGAACACCGTGGTCTGAAATGGTTCTTTATCCTTTCTAACATCGTGGTCTGAAATACTCTTTATCCTCTCTAACAGCGTGTTCTGAAATGACTCTTTATCCTCTAACAGAGTGGCATGAAATGACTCTTTGTTCTCTAACAGCGTGGTCTAAAATGACTCTTTATAATTTCTAACAGCGTGGTCTGAAATGACTCTTTATTCTCCCTAACAGCGTGGTCTGAAATGACTCTTTATCCTCTAACAGCGTGGTCTGAAATGACTCTTTATCCTCTCTAACAGCGTAGTCTGAAATGGCTCTTTATCCTCTAACAGCGTGGTCTGAAATTACTCTTCATCCTCTAACAGCGTGGCATGAAATTACTCTTTATCCTCTAACAGCGTGGTCTGAAATGACTCTTAATCCTCGAACAGCGTAGTCTGAAATGACTCTTTATCCTCGAACAGCGTGGTCTGAAATGACACTTTATCCTCTAACAGCGTGACATGAAATTACTCTTTATCCTCTATCAGTGTTGTCTGAAATGAATCTTTATCCTCTAACAGCGTGGTCTGAAATGACTCTTTATTCTCCCTAACAGTGTGGTCTGAAATGACTCTTTATCCTCGAACAGCGTGGTCTGAAATGAATCTTTATCCTCTCTAACAGCGTGGTCTGAAATGGCTCTTTATCCTCTAACAGCGTGGTCTGAAATGACTCTTTATCCTCTCTAACAGCGTGGTCTGAAATGGCTCTTTATCCTCTAACAGCGTGGTCTGAAATGACTCTTTATCCTCTAACAGCGTGGCAAGAAATGACTCTTTATCCTCGAACAGCGTGGTCTGAAATGACTCTTTATCCTCTAACAGAGTGGCATGAAATGACTCTTTATTCTCTAACAGCGTGGTCTAAAATGACTCTTTATAATTTATAACAGCGTGGTCTGAAATGACTCTTTATTCTCCCTAACAGCGTGGTCTGAAATGACTCTTCATCCTCGAACAGCGTGGTCTGAAATGACTCTTTATCCTCTAACAGAGTGGCATGAAATGACTCTTTATTCTCTAACAGCGTGGTCTAAAATGACTCTTTCTAATTTCTAACAGCGTGGTCTGAAATGACTCTTTATTCTCCCTAACAGCGTGGTCTGAAATGACTCTTTATCCTCTAACAGCGTTGTCTGAAATGACTCTTTATCCTCGAACAGCGTGGTCTGAAATTACTCTTTATCCTCTAACAGCGTTGTCTGAAATGACTCTTTATCCTCGAACACCGTGGTCTGAAATGGTTCTTTATCCTTTCTAACGTCGTGGTCTGAAATACTCTTTATCCTCTCTAACAGCGTGTTCTGAAATGACTCTTTATCCTTTCTAACAGCGTGGTCTAAAATGACTCTTTATTCTCCCTAACAGCGTGGTCTGAAATGACTCTTTATTCTCCCCAACAGCGTGGTCTGAAATGACTCTTCATCCTCGAACAGCGTGGTCTGAAATGACTCTTTATCCTCTCTAAGAAGGTGGTCTGAAATTACTCTTTATCCTCGAAAAGCGTGGTCTGAAACGACTCTTTATCCTCTAACAGCGTAGTCTGAAATGACTCTTTATCCTCGAACAGCGTGGTCTGAAATGACTCTTTATCCTCTAACAGCGTGGCATGAAATTACTCTTTATCCTCGAACAGCGTGGTCTGAAATGACTCTTTATCCTCTAACAGCGTGGCATGAAATGACTCTTTATCCTCGAACAGCGTGGTCTGAAATCACTCTTCATCCTCTAACAGCGTGGTCTGAAATAACTCTTTATCCTCTAACAGCGTGGTCTGAAATGACTCTTTATCCTCTCTAACAGCGTGGTCTGAAATGACTCTTTATCCTCTAACAGCGTGGTCTGAAATGACTCTTTATCCTCTCTAACAGCGTGGTCTGTAATGACTCTTTATCCTCTAACAGTGTGGTCTGAAATGACCCTTCATCCTCTAACAGCGTGGTCTGAAATGACTCTTCATCCTCTAACAGCGTGGTCTGAAATGACTCTTTATCCTCTCAAACAGCGTGGCATGAAATGACTCTTTATCCTCGAACAGCGTGGTCTGAAATGACTCTTTATCCTCTAACAGCGTGGTCTGAAATGACTCTTTATCCTCTCTAACAGCGTGGTCTGTAATGACTCTTTATCCTCTAACAGCGTGGTCTGAAATGCCTCTATCCTCTAACAGCGTGGTCTGAAATGACTCTTTATCCTCTAACAGCGTGGTCTGAAATGACTCTTTATCCTTTCTAACAGCGTGGTCTAAAATGACTCTTTATTCTCCCTAACAGCGTGGTCTGAAATGACTCTTCATTCTCCCCAACAGCTTAGTTTGAAATGACTCTTCATCCTCGAACAGCGTGGTCTGAAATGACTCTTTATCCTCTAACAGCATGGCATGAAATGACTCTTTATCCTCGAACAGCGTGGTCTGAAATGACTCTTTATCCTCTCTAACAGCGTGGTCTGAAATGACTCTTTATCCTCTAACAGCGTGGTCTGAAATGACTCTTTATCCTCTAACAGCGTGGTCTGAAATGACTCTTTATCCTCTCTAACAGCGTGGTCTGTAATGACTCTTTATCCTCTAACAGCGTTGTCTGAAATGCCTCTATCCTCTAACAGCGTGGTCTGAAATGACTCTTTATCCTCTAACAGCGTGGTCTGATATGACTCTTTATCCTTTCTAACAGCGTGGTCTGAAATGACTCTTCATTCTCCCCAACAGCGTGGTCTGAAATGACTTTTCATCCTCGAACAGCGTGGTCTGAAATGACTCTTTATCCTCTCTAACAGCGTGGTCTGAATTTACTCTTTATCCTCGAACAGCGTGGTCTGAAATTACTCTTTATCCTCGAAAAGCGTGGTCTGAAATGGCTCTTTATCCTCTAACAGCGTGGTCTGAAATGACTCTTTATCCTCTAACAGCGTGGCAAGAAATGACTCTTTATCCTCGAACAGCGTGGTCTGAAATGACTCTTTATCCTCTAACAGAGTGGCATGAAATGACTCTTTATTCTCTAACAGCGTGGTCTAAAATGACTCTTTATAATTTATAACAGCGTGGTCTGAAATGACTCTTTATTCTCCCTAACAGCGTGGTCTGAAATGACTCTTTATTCTCCCTAACAGGGTGGTCTTAAATGACTCTTCATCCTCGAACAGCGTGGTCTGAAATGACTCTTTATCCTCTAACAGCGTTGTCTGAAATGACTCTTTATCCTCGAACACCGTGGTCTGAAATGGTTCTTTATCCTTTCTAACAGCGTGGTCTGAAATACTCTTTATCCTCTCTAACAGCGTGGTCTGAAATGACTCTTTATCCTTTCTAACAGCGTGGTCTAAAATGACTCTTTATTCTCCCTAACAGCGTGGTCTGAAATGACTCTTTATTCTCTAAC
The DNA here is from genome assembly GCF_965601325.2 of Salmo salar. NCBI lineage: Eukaryota > Metazoa > Chordata > Actinopteri > Salmoniformes > Salmonidae > Salmo > Salmo salar. The sequence continues at coordinate 43,146,331 of NC_138316.1, forward strand.
GGCGGGGTCTGAAATAACTCTTTATTCTCTAACAGCGTGGTCTAAAATTACTCTTTACCCTTTCTAACAGCGTGGTCTGAAATGAGTCTTCATTCTCGAACAGCGTGGTCTGAAATGACTCTTTATCCTCGAACAGCGTGGTCTGAAATAACTCTTTATTCTCTAACAGCGAGGTCTGAAATAACTCTTTATTCTCTAACAGCGAGGTCTAAAAGGACTCTTTATCCTTTCTAACAGCGTGGTCTGAAATGACTCTTTATTCTCCCTAACAGCGTGGTCTGGAATGACTCTTTATTCTCCCTAACAGAATGGTCTGAAATGACTCTTTATCCTCTAACAGCGTGGTCTGAAATGACTCTTTATCCTCGAACAGCGTGGTCTGAAATGACTCTTTATCCTCGAACAGCGTGGTCTGAAATGACTCTTTATCCTTTCTAACAGCGTGGTCTGAAATGACTCTTTATTCTCCCTAACAGCGTGGTCTGAAATGACTCTTTATAAACGAACAGCGTGGTCTGAAATGACTCTTTATTCTCTAACAGCGTGGTCTAAAATGACTCTTTATAATTTCTAACAGCGTGGTCTGAAATGACTCTTTATTCTCCCTAACAGCGTGGTCTGAAATGACTCTTTATTCTCCCTAACAGCGTGGTCTGAAATGACTCTTCATCCTCGAACAGCGTGGTCTGAAATGACTCTTTAATCCTCTAACAGAGTGGCATGAAATGACTCTTTATTCTCTAACAGCGTGGTCTAAAATGACTCTTTCTAATTTCTAACAGCGTGGTCTGAAATGACTCTTTATTCTCCCTAACAGCGTGGTCTGAAATGACTCTTTATCCTCTAACAGCGTTGTCTGAAATGACTCTTTATCCTCGAACAGCGTGGTCTGAAATTACTCTTTATCCTCTAACAGCGTTGTCTGAAATGACTCTTTATCCTCGAACACCGTGGTCTGAAATGGTTCTTTATCCTTTCTAACATCGTGGTCTGAAATACTCTTTATCCTCTCTAACAGCGTGTTCTGAAATGACTCTTTATCCTCTAACAGAGTGGCATGAAATGACTCTTTGTTCTCTAACAGCGTGGTCTAAAATGACTCTTTATAATTTCTAACAGCGTGGTCTGAAATGACTCTTTATTCTCCCTAACAGCGTGGTCTGAAATGACTCTTTATCCTCTAACAGCGTGGTCTGAAATGACTCTTTATCCTCTCTAACAGCGTAGTCTGAAATGGCTCTTTATCCTCTAACAGCGTGGTCTGAAATTACTCTTCATCCTCTAACAGCGTGGCATGAAATTACTCTTTATCCTCTAACAGCGTGGTCTGAAATGACTCTTAATCCTCGAACAGCGTAGTCTGAAATGACTCTTTATCCTCGAACAGCGTGGTCTGAAATGACACTTTATCCTCTAACAGCGTGACATGAAATTACTCTTTATCCTCTATCAGTGTTGTCTGAAATGAATCTTTATCCTCTAACAGCGTGGTCTGAAATGACTCTTTATTCTCCCTAACAGCGTGGTCTGAAATGACTCTTTATCCTCGAACAGCGTGGTCTGAAATGACTCTTTATCCTCTCTAACAGCGTGGTCTGAAATGGCTCTTTATCCTCTAACAGCGTGGTCTGAAATGACTCTTTATCCTCTCTAACAGCGTGGTCTGAAATTGCTCTTTATCCTCTAACAGCGTGGTCTGAAATGACTCTTTATCCTCTAACAGCGTGGCAAGAAATGACTCTTTATCCTCGAACAGCGTGGTCTGAAATGACTCTTTATCCTCTAACAGAGTGGCATGAAATGACTCTTTATTCTCTAACAGCGTGGTCTAAAATGACTCTTTATAATTTATAACAGCGTGGTCTGAAATGACTCTTTATCCTCTCTAACAGCGTGGTCTGAAATGGCTCTTTATCCTCTAACAGCGTGGTCTGAAATGACTCTTTATCCTCTCTAACAGCGTGGTCTGAAATTGCTCTTTATCCTCTAACAGCGTGGTCTGAAATGACTCTTTATCCTCTAACAGCGTGGCAAGAAATGACTCTTTATCCTCGAACAGCGTGGTCTGAAATGACTCTTTATCCTCTAACAGAGTGGCATGAAATGACTCTTTATTCTCTAACAGCGTGGTCTAAAATGACTCTTTATAATTTATAACAGCGTGGTCTGAAATGACTCTTTATTCTCCCTAACAGCGTGGTCTGAAATGACTCTTTATTCTCCCTAACAGGGTGGTCTTAAATGACTCTTCATCCTCGAACAGCGTGGTCTGAAATGACTCTTTATCCTCTAACAGCGTTGTCTGAAATGACTCTTTATCCTCGAACACCGTGGTCTGAAATGGTTCTTTATCCTTTCTAACAGCGTGGTCTGAAATACTCTTTATCCTCTCTAACAGCGTGGTCTGAAATGACTCTTTATCCTTTCTAACAGCGTGGTCTAAAATGACTCTTTATTCTCCCTAACAGCGTGGTCTGAAATGACTCTTTATTCTCTAACGGCGGGGTCTGAAATAACTCTTTATTCTCTAACAGCGTGGTCTAAAATTACTCTTTACCCTTTCTAACAGCGTGGTCTGAAATGAGTCTTCATTCTCGAACAGCGTGGTCTGAAATGACTCTTTATCCTCGAACAGCGTGGTCTGAAATAACTCTTTATTCTCTAACAGCGAGGTCTGAAATAACTCTTTATTCTCTAACAGCGAGGTCTAAAAGGACTCTTTATCCTTTCTAACAGCGTGGTCTGAAATGACTCTTTATTCTCCCTAACAGCGTGGTCTGGAATGACTCTTTATTCTCCCTAACAGAATGGTCTGAAATGACTCTTTATCCTCTAACAGCGTGGTCTGAAATGACTCTTTATCCTCGAACAGCGTGGTCTGAAATGACTCTTTATCCTCGAACAGCGTGGTCTGAAATGACTCTTTATCCTTTCTAACAGCGTGGTCTGAAATGACTCTTTATTCTCCCTAACAGCGTGGTCTGAAATGACTCTTTATAAACGAACAGCGTGGTCTGAAATGACTCTTTATTCTCTAACAGCGTGGTCTAAAATGACTCTTTATAATTTCTAACAGCGTGGTCTGAAATGACTCTTTATTCTCCCTAACAGCGTGGTCTGAAATGACTCTTTATTCTCCCTAACAGCGTGGTCTGAAATGACTCTTCATCCTCGAACAGCGTGGTCTGAAATGACTCTTTAATCCTCTAACAGAGTGGCATGAAATGACTCTTTATTCTCTAACAGCGTGGTCTAAAATGACTCTTTCTAATTTCTAACAGCGTGGTCTGAAATGACTCTTTATTCTCCCTAACAGCGTGGTCTGAAATGACTCTTTATCCTCTAACAGCGTTGTCTGAAATGACTCTTTATCCTCGAACAGCGTGGTCTGAAATTACTCTTTATCCTCTAACAGCGTTGTCTGAAATGACTCTTTATCCTCGAACACCGTGGTCTGAAATGGTTCTTTATCCTTTCTAACATCGTGGTCTGAAATACTCTTTATCCTCTCTAACAGCGTGTTCTGAAATGACTCTTTATCCTCTAACAGAGTGGCATGAAATGACTCTTTGTTCTCTAACAGCGTGGTCTAAAATGACTCTTTATAATTTCTAACAGCGTGGTCTGAAATGACTCTTTATTCTCCCTAACAGCGTGGTCTGAAATGACTCTTTATCCTCTAACAGCGTGGTCTGAAATGACTCTTTATCCTCTCTAACAGCGTAGTCTGAAATGGCTCTTTATCCTCTAACAGCGTGGTCTGAAATTACTCTTCATCCTCTAACAGCGTGGCATGAAATTACTCTTTATCCTCTAACAGCGTGGTCTGAAATGACTCTTAATCCTCGAACAGCGTAGTCTGAAATGACTCTTTATCCTCGAACAGCGTGGTCTGAAATGACACTTTATCCTCTAACAGCGTGACATGAAATTACTCTTTATCCTCTATCAGTGTTGTCTGAAATGAATCTTTATCCTCTAACAGCGTGGTCTGAAATGACTCTTTATTCTCCCTAACAGCGTGGTCTGAAATGACTCTTTATCCTCGAACAGCGTGGTCTGAAATGACTCTTTATCCTCTCTAACAGCGTGGTCTGAAATGGCTCTTTATCCTCTAACAGCGTGGTCTGAAATGACTCTTTATCCTCTCTAACAGCGTGGTCTGAAATTGCTCTTTATCCTCTAACAGCGTGGTCTGAAATGACTCTTTATCCTCTAACAGCGTGGCAAGAAATGACTCTTTATCCTCGAACAGCGTGGTCTGAAATGACTCTTTATCCTCTAACAGAGTGGCATGAAATGACTCTTTATTCTCTAACAGCGTGGTCTAAAATGACTCTTTATAATTTATAACAGCGTGGTCTGAAATGACTCTTTATTCTCCCTAACAGCGTGGTCTGAAATGACTCTTTATTCTCCCTAACAGGGTGGTCTTAAATGACTCTTCATCCTCGAACAGCGTGGTCTGAAATGACTCTTTATCCTCTAACAGCGTTGTCTGAAATGACTCTTTATCCTCGAACACCGTGGTCTGAAATGGTTCTTTATCCTTTCTAACAGCGTGGTCTGAAATACTCTTTATCCTCTCTAACAGCGTGGTCTGAAATGACTCTTTATCCTTTCTAACAGCGTGGTCTAAAATGACTCTTTATTCTCCCTAACAGCGTGGTCTGAAATGACTCTTTATTCTCTAACGGCGGGGTCTGAAATAACTCTTTATTCTCTAACAGCGTGGTCTAAAATTACTCTTTACCCTTTCTAACAGCGTGGTCTGAAATGAGTCTTCATTCTCGAACAGCGTGGTCTGAAATGACTCTTTATCCTCGAACAGCGTGGTCTGAAATAACTCTTTATTCTCTAACAGCGAGGTCTGAAATAACTCTTTATTCTCTAACAGCGAGGTCTAAAAGGACTCTTTATCCTTTCTAACAGCGTGGTCTGAAATGACTCTTTATTCTCCCTAACAGCGTGGTCTGGAATGACTCTTTATTCTCCCTAACAGAATGGTCTGAAATGACTCTTTATCCTCTAACAGCGTGGTCTGAAATGACTCTTTATCCTCGAACAGCGTGGTCTGAAATGACTCTTTATCCTCGAACAGCGTGGTCTGAAATGACTCTTTATCCTTTCTAACAGCGTGGTCTGAAATGACTCTTTATTCTCCCTAACAGCGTGGTCTGAAATGACTCTTTATTCTCCCTAACAGCGTGGTCTGAAATGACTCTTTATAAACGAACAGCGTGGTCTAAAATGACTCTTTATAATTTCTAACAGCGTGGTCTGAAATGACTCTTTATTCTCCCTAACAGCGTGGTCTGAAATGACTCTTTATTCTCCCTAACAGCGTGGTCTGAAATGACTCTTCATCCTCGAACAGCGTGGTCTGAAATGACTCTTTATCCTCTAACAGAGTGGCATGAAAAGACTCTTTATTCTCTAACAGCGTGGTCTAAAATGACTCTTTCTAATTTCTAACAGCGTGGTCTGAAATGACTCTTTATTCTCCCTAACAGCGTGGTCTGAAATGACTCTTTATCCTCTAACAGCGTTGTCTGAAATGACTCTTTATCCTCGAACAGCGTGGTCTGAAATTACTCTTTATCCTCGAACACCGTGGTCTGAAATGGTTCTTTATCCTTTCTAACATCGTGGTCTGAAATACTCTTTATCCTCTCTAACAGCGTGTTCTGAAATGACTCTTTATCCTTTCTAACAGCGTGGTCTAAAATGACTCTTTATTCTCCCTAACAGCGTGGTCTGAAATGACTCTTTATTCTCCCCAACAGCGTGGTCTGAAATGACTCTTCATCCTCGAACAGCGTGGTCTGAAATGACTCTTTATCCTCTCTAAGAAGGTGGTCTGAAATTACTCTTTATCCTCGAAAAGCGTGGTCTGAAACGACTCTTTATCCTCTAACAGCGTAGTCTGAAATGACTCTTTGTCCTCGAACAGCGTGGTCTGAAATGACTCTTTATCCTCTAACAGCGTGGCATGAAATTACTCTTTATCCTCGAACAGCGTGGTCTGAAATGACTCTTTATCCTCTAACAGCGTGGCATGAAATGACTCTTTATCCTCGAACAGCGTGGTCTGAAATCACTCTTCATCCTCTAACAGCGTGGTCTGAAATAACTCTTTATCCTCTAACAGCGTGGTCTGAAATGACTCTTTATCCTCTCTAACAGCGTGGTCTGAAATGACTCTTTATCCTCTAACAGCGTGGTCTGAAATGACTCTTTATCCTCTCTAACAGCGTGGTCTGTAATGACTCTTTATCCTCTAACAGTGTGGTCTGAAATGACCCTTCATCCTCTAACAGCGTGGTCTGAAATGACTCTTCATCCTCTAACAGCGTGGTCTGAAATGACTCTTTATCCTCTCAAACAGCGTGGCATGAAATGACTCTTTATCCTCGAACAGCGTGGTCTGAAATGACTCTTTATCCTCTAACAGCGTGGTCTGAAATGACTCTTTATCCTCTCTAACAGCGTGGTCTGTAATGACTCTTTATCCTCTAACAGCGTGGTCTGAAATGCCTCTATCCTCTAACAGCGTGGTCTGAAATGACTCTTTATCCTCTAACAGCGTGGTCTGAAATGACTCTTTATCCTTTCTAACAGCGTGGTCTAAAATGACTCTTTATTCTCCCTAACAGCGTGGTCTGAAATGACTCTTCATTCTCCCCAACAGCGTGGTCTGAAATGACTCTTCATCCTCGAACAGCGTGGTCTGAAATGACTCTTTATCCTCGAACAGCGTGGTCTGAAATTACTCTTTATCCTCGAAAAGCGTGGTCTGAAACGACTCTTTATCCTCTAACAGCTTAGTTTGAAATGACTCTTTATCCTCGAACAGCGTGGTCTGAAATGACTCTTTATCCTCTAACAGCATGGCATGAAATGACTCTTTATCCTCGAACAGCGTGGTCTGAAATGACTCTTTATCCTCTCTAACAGCGTGGTCTGAAATGACTCTTTATCCTCTAACAGCGTGGTCTGAAATGACTCTTTATCCTCTAACAGCGTGGTCTGAAATGACTCTTTATCCTCTCTAACAGCGTGGTCTGTAATGACTCTTTATCCTCTAACAGCGTTGTCTGAAATGCCTCTATCCTCTAACAGCGTGGTCTGAAATGACTCTTCATTCTCCCCAACAGCGTGGTCTGAAATGACTCTTCATCCTCGAACAGCGTGGTCTGAAATGACTCTTTATCCTCTCTAACAGCGTGGTCTGAATTTACTCTTTATCCTCGAACAGCGTGGTCTGAAATTACTCTTTATCCTCGAAAAGCGTGGTCTGAAACGATTCTTTATCCTCTAACAGCGTAGTTTGAAATGACTCTTTATAAACGAACAGCGTGGTCTGAAATGACTCTTTATTCTCTAACAGCGTGGTCTAAAATGACTCTTTATAATTTCTAACAGCGTGGTCTGAAATGACTCTTTATTCTCCCTAACAGCGTGGTCTGAAATGACTCTTTATTCTCCCTAACAGCGTGGTCTGAAATGACTCTTCATCCTCGAACAGCGTGGTCTGAAATGACTCTTTATCCTCTAACAGAGTGGCATGAAAAGACTCTTTATTCTCTAACAGCGTGGTCTAAAATGACTCTTTCTAATTTCTAACAGCGTGGTCTGAAATGACTCTTTATTCTCCCTAACAGCGTGGTCTGAAATGACTCTTTATCCTCTAACAGCGTTGTCTGAAATGACTCTTTATCCTCGAACAGCGTGGTCTGAAATTACTCTTTATCCTCGAACACCGTGGTCTGAAATGGTTCTTTATCCTTTCTAACATCGTGGTCTGAAATACTCTTTATCCTCTCTAACAGCGTGTTCTGAAATGACTCTTTATCCTTTCTAACAGCGTGGTCTAAAATGACTCTTTATTCTCCCTAACAGCGTGGTCTGAAATGACTCTTTATTCTCCCCAACAGCGTGGTCTGAAATGACTCTTCATCCTCGAACAGCGTGGTCTGAAATGACTCTTTATCCTCTCTAAGAAGGTGGTCTGAAATTACTCTTTATCCTCGAAAAGCGTGGTCTGAAACGACTCTTTATCCTCTAACAGCGTAGTCTGAAATGACTCTTTGTCCTCGAACAGCGTGGTCTGAAATGACTCTTTATCCTCTAACAGCGTGGCATGAAATTACTCTTTATCCTCGAACAGCGTGGTCTGAAATGACTCTTTATCCTCTAACAGCGTGGCATGAAATGACTCTTTATCCTCGAACAGCGTGGTCTGAAATCACTCTTCATCCTCTAACAGCGTGGTCTGAAATAACTCTTTATCCTCTAACAGCGTGGTCTGAAATGACTCTTTATCCTCTCTAACAGCGTGGTCTGAAATGACTCTTTATCCTCTAACAGCGTGGTCTGAAATGACTCTTTATCCTCTCTAACAGCGTGGTCTGTAATGACTCTTTATCCTCTAACAGTGTGGTCTGAAATGACCCTTCATCCTCTAACAGCGTGGTCTGAAATGACTCTTCATCCTCTAACAGCGTGGTCTGAAATGACTCTTTATCCTCTCAAACAGCGTGGCATGAAATGACTCTTTATCCTCGAACAGCGTGGTCTGAAATGACTCTTTATCCTCTAACAGCGTGGTCTGAAATGACTCTTTATCCTCTCTAACAGCGTGGTCTGTAATGACTCTTTATCCTCTAACAGCGTGGTCTGAAATGCCTCTATCCTCTAACAGCGTGGTCTGAAATGACTCTTTATCCTCTAACAGCGTGGTCTGAAATGACTCTTTATCCTTTCTAACAGCGTGGTCTAAAATGACTCTTTATTCTCCCTAACAGCGTGGTCTGAAATGACTCTTCATTCTCCCCAACAGCGTGGTCTGAAATGACTCTTCATCCTCGAACAGCGTGGTCTGAAATGACTCTTTATCCTCGAACAGCGTGGTCTGAAATTACTCTTTATCCTCGAAAAGCGTGGTCTGAAACGACTCTTTATCCTCTAACAGCTTAGTTTGAAATGACTCTTTATCCTCGAACAGCGTGGTCTGAAATGACTCTTTATCCTCTAACAGCATGGCATGAAATGACTCTTTATCCTCGAACAGCGTGGTCTGAAATGACTCTTTATCCTCTCTAACAGCGTGGTCTGAAATGACTCTTTATCCTCTAACAGCGTGGTCTGAAATGACTCTTTATCCTCTAACAGCGTGGTCTGAAATGACTCTTTATCCTCTCTAACAGCGTGGTCTGTAATGACTCTTTATCCTCTAACAGCGTTGTCTGAAATGCCTCTATCCTCTAACAGCGTGGTCTGAAATGACTCTTCATTCTCCCCAACAGCGTGGTCTGAAATGACTCTTCATCCTCGAACAGCGTGGTCTGAAATGACTCTTTATCCTCTCTAACAGCGTGGTCTGAATTTACTCTTTATCCTCGAACAGCGTGGTCTGAAATTACTCTTTATCCTCGAAAAGCGTGGTCTGAAACGATTCTTTATCCTCTAACAGCGTAGTTTGAAATGACTCTTTATCCTCGAACAGCGTGGTCTGAAATGACTCTTTATCCTCTAACAGCGTGGCATGAAATTACTCTTTATCCTCGAACAGCGTGGTCTGAAATGACTCTTTATCCTCTAACAGCGTGGTCTGAAATAACTCTTTATCCTCTAACAGCGTGGTCTGAAATGACTCTTTATCCTCTAACAGCGTGGTCTGAAATGACTCTTTATCCTCTAACAGCGTGGTCTGTAATGACTCTTTATCCTCTAACAGCGTGGTCTGAAATGACTCTTTAACCTCTAACAGCGTGGTCTGAAATGACCCTTCATCCTCTAACAGCGTGGTCTGAAATGACTCTTTATCCCCTCTAAGAGCACTACTGCTCTCCTATTCTAAACCTGGCTGCCCGACCTGGCCTATCACCTGTCTGTCAGAGCCCCAGGACAGCTAACAGAGCCACTCGGAGCGGAGAGCGGGAGATAAGCCACATCCGCATTGACTGAGTATTAATCCTGCCCTGTTTTACATTGTCAAAGCCCTCGTGTTTGAACAGTGCTGTTGTCTTCCTGTGTTTGCTCATTTAGGAACAAACATTTGCCTGCCGCCGCAAACAAGCTCTCACAGGGAACGGAGGTTATTAATAGGATAATTAAGCAGACGGTAATGAGCTGGATTACGGCTAATTATGACAAGATTTGTTTTGGCATTTGTCTGAGCGAGGAGCCCAGCGAAGTGTTAAAGTCTACGTAGGAGTTCATTACGTCTATGTGTGTGCACCTGAGTGATCACAGGAGGGGGGGGGGGGGGGGGGGGGGCAGTGTGTGAGCAGAGATAACAGGACATGGATACTGGCAGGGGCATGGGTTACACCCTGGGGGGACAGTGCCAGGCCAGAGACCGAGCTCCTCGTGCCATCCAGCTCCAACCTGGGGCACTGCCATTGTATGAGCCTGCCAGTACTGCCACGCAGTACTGCCCTTTACATCTGTTTAGTGTCAACTCATATTGTCCTGTTTGTCACATTCAATTACAGTTTGACTTATTGGACTGGACAAAGTGGACTGATTACCTACTACTGACTGCCAAGACACAGTAGCATTACTTGGTATGATGATTTACAATCAGGAGGGAGGTGATGTATTGCCACTGCTTTACTGACTGTGCCAATGAGTTTGATAGGCTTTCTCTGAATGACACTCTGGATGATCAGATCATTGTAATGGATGTCCGTTAATACCTCTGCTTTTCTTAAACCCTCTCAAATGGACCTCTGACCCTTAACCTCTTTGATAGATGGTAATACATGGTAAACAGATTATACATCTGCCTTTATAAAGTGGTAGGACCTAATGTTTTGCTCCACTCTGGCTTCTATTTCCCTCTACATCAAGTGGCTGTGTCTTAATGGGATCCGTGTAAACAGCTAATTTGAAGGAGATTAAATTGAAATCATTTACCATCTGACGTGTTCGGCTCAATCTGGAACGAGGAGGGGTGTGTCAGGAAGCGTTTCCGTCAAGAAAACAAACAGGCAGTCAGGGAATTATTGGAGCAGCTTTACTCTGCAGCTGCTCGGCCCCCCACTGCGCTACCAAATAGATATTTCTCCGTTACTTGACACTGCAGCCAAAACTTTAACGGCAAAAAAATCTCCCTAAATGGATTTGTCGAGTGGTTTTTGCTTTCAGCATTTTTTCCCCCCTCCCATAGAAATCATTGATATGGCATCTTGCAAAGAAAAGACACTAACTACAGTAGATGAATGCAGTACAGGGATAAATACATCTACTGTATATCTGCTACTGACGGGTTTCTCTGCCCTGAAATATGACCTGTGACATCACAGCGACAGCATGTCATCAATCTAATTTATTAGGAGCTGAAAGTGTAATTCTGTAGGAAAAAATGCTTTAAGCTGAAATATGTGATGGTGGAAAATGTGCCAGCGCAGTAGGAAAGGAATCTTAATGCATTTGCAGTTAAATCCCAGACGACACACACATCCCCCATTAAAGCGCTCTGTTCGCTCCTGCAGCTCTCGATAAGACAGCTAAGTCTGGGATTTAAAGCTTTGGCTTATCGTCATCTTTGCACCGCGCGCTCTCCCCGCAAAGTGCAGTGAACATGGGCCAGAAATCTGCAGTATATGGTAGGGTTGGAGGAAGAAGGGAGGTGGAGAAGGGCAGACGAGAAGAAATACATTCATCTGAAGCTCGTCTGTTCCAAAACAGGTGGATTTAAATCCAGACTGGTTTCCATGTAAAACCTGAGGTATTTACCAACACATCCCGCTGTGTGTGTGTGTGTGTGTGTGTGATTGTCTGTGACAATACACTAACAAACACACACATATTGTCATTCATGTATTCTTGGCACACACACACACACACACACACACACACACACACACACACACACACACACACACACACACACACACACACACACACACACACACACACACACACACACACACACACAGAACAGGAGCCGCGTTATATAACAGGACTTTTCATTTACTTAAAAAAGCAAAAGATGAGATTATGGAGAAAGCTCATTTCCTGCTAAACTTGGACTCCAGTTTCCCAAATAAAATTGCTTTTATTCTTCGCAACATGTGTTCCTGAAGATTAAGGGCTGTAATCTTACAAGGCTTAATAAGACTGTGTGTGTGGAGTTCAGGCTGAAACAGAAAATGTGGAACGAGCCTCGCTCCGCTCTAACCGACGACTATAATCCTGTTTATTAAATTATAAAGAACCTTAAAGGATAAAGAATATTGAGCAGAGGATTTAAATGATTCAGGCTCTTTTTTTTCCTTATTGCGAGTCATTTGATGGCACTGGATGGTGTTCACGTATCACAGCGGCGAGGGACTGTGACAGAGTAGATGTTTTTACACAAATGGAGATCTCTTCCAACACAAACCTGCATTAAGTTCGGGATCAGGCTGCACTTGATCAAATGCTTAGGAATTAAGGGTAAAGCATAGCGGGTGTCTGCTAGCAATCCTCTGAAGTGTCACTGATCCTGATGTTATAATGACTCTTACAGTGCAACATAAGAAGAGAAAGTACTATGTGGCATGATCCCTGTCGTACTAACTCACCAATGATAGAGCATTTTAAAGAGATTTAAAAAAATATAAACGTCACTTCAGAAGGAGACGTGTTTTGGGGCTAAATGATGTTTTATGTAATAAATGATCACTAAAGAAGTAATATATCAACATTAGTGAGAAATGATGGTTCATTGAAAATCCTCGGTCTCCCACAGCTACCTCATTATCATCATTCAACTATGCAAATCTAAACCTTACACTGATTGTGGAGAATATTAAAACGAGATTTTGTAGTTTTTGGTGGTATTAACATGTCACTTTTCTTTATGTTTAGCATATCAGTCATACCTGAGTGGTGTACTACAAAGCAGGATCAATTAGTGAGACAACTAACTTGCCTAAATATTCAGATTTTTGTTGTTGCCTTATCTTGGGAAAGATAAACTTGAAATGGGCATGTTCTAATTGACTCAGCAACCAGAAACACATACAGTGCCTTCGGAAAGTATTCAGACCCCTTGACTTTTCAAATCAAATCAAATTTATTTATATAGCCCTTCGTACATCAGCTGATATCTCAAAGTGCTGTACAGAAACCCAGCCTAAAACCCCAAACAGCAAGCAAAGCATGTGAAAGAAGCACGGTGGCTAGGAAAAACTCCCTAGGAAAAACTCCCTAGAAAGGCCAAAAACCTAGGAAGAAACCTAGAGAGGAACCAGGCTATGAGGGGTGGCCAGTCCTCTTCTGGCTGTGCAGGGTGGATATTATAACAGAACATGGTCAAGATGTAACAGAACATGGTCAAGACTTTTCCCACATTTTGTTACGTTACAGCCTTATTCTAAATAAATAAAAATACTCAGCATTCCACACACAATACCGCATAATGACAAAGCAAAAACTGTTTTTTATTTTTTATTTTGCAACTGTATTAAAATTAAAAAACAGAAATACCCTATTTACATAAGTATTCAGACCCTTTGCTATGAGACTAGAAATTGAGCTCAGGTGCATCCTGTTTCCAGGGATAATCCTTGAAATGTTTCTACAACTTGATTGGAGTCCATCTGTGGTAATTACATTTATTGGACATGATTTGGAAAGACACACACCTGTCTATATAAGGTCCCCCAGTTGACACTGCATGTCAGAGCAAAAACCATGCCATGAGGTCGAAGGAATTGTCCGTAGAGCTCAGAGACAGGATTGTGTCAAAGCACAGATCTGGGGAAGGGTACCAAAACATTTCTGCAACATTGAAAGTCCCCAAGAACACAGTGGCTTCCATCATTCTTAAATGGAAGAAGTTTGGAACCACCAAAACTCTTCCTAGAGCTGGCCACCCGGCCAAACTGACCAATCAGGGGAGAAGGACCTTGGTCAGGGAGGTGACCAACAACCTAAAGGTCACTCTGACAGAGCTCCAGAGTTCCTCTGTGGAGATGGAAGAACCTTCCAGAAGGACAACCATCTCTAAAGCAATCCACAAATCAGGCCTTTATGGTAGTGGCCAGTCAGAAGCCACTCCTCAGTAAAAGGCACATGACAGCCCGCTTGGAGTTTGCCTAAAGGCACCTAAAGACTCTGACCATGAGAAACAAGATTCTCTGGTCTGATGAAACCAAGATTCAACTATTTGGCCTGAATGCCAAGCGTCACGTCTGTAATCGCTGCCAAAGGTGCTTCAACATAGTACTGAGTAAAGGGTCTGAATACTTGTATTTCAGTTTTTTTGTTATGTCATTATGGGGTATTGTGTGTAGATTGATGACATAATTAAAATTTAAAAAAATACATTTTTAGATTAAGGCTGTAACCTAACAAAATGTGTAAAAAGTTCAGGGGTCTGAATACTTTCCGAATGCACTGTATATAAATATAACTTTCTTACCTCACCAGAATCAATAGTTATTTCTGGTTGTTCATTAAAGTTAGCTTGCTAACTAATTGATCCTGCTTTGTAGTATACCCCTCTCTAGTCCATTACATCACATCAATCTGCATTAGCCCAACACAAACAACCAACACCTAGCAGTAGCATCTTTAGCATACCCTGAACAAGGTCTCTGGGACATCTTTCACCCAAGGATCTCATGTGTGAACTAAATTCATCATGGGGTTGTTAAACTTGTCTCCCTAGCAGATAGTATGTCGTTTAAAAGTCTAAAACACAGATTTAAACAGATTAGCATTACTACGAGTTAATGGTGTGGAGCTATATGGAGTTGTGAATTGCCGTGTCACCAAAAAGTTCTACTGAGCTATTGGCTAAGAGGATTTGGCTAGCTAATCCACATCAAAAGACATACCATGTGAATTACATCCTGACACAGATTATTTTAGCCCGGATTAGGACTCCAACCGGGGGGCTAAATCTTGTAATGTCTTGCCTAAGGCGAGGTTGAATACGCACACAACAACATAATAATATGAAAGGAGTCAACCTTGTTTATTTAGTCTGTTGGCATGTCCATGCCCCTGTGGTATAACCTATATTGGAAGCATCTTTTCCTATAGAAAGACCTGAGGGAAGTATCATATTTTACATAAACAGCACAGACTATGATTAACAAGAGCAGACAGACTGTTCAAAACAGAGAGATGCAGCCAGAGAGATAAGCACATACACACAACAACCAGCAGCACTCCCAAACACAGAGTCAGCATTAGGGTGCTGCTATTCCCTTTCAGAGTCTGTCCCCCTCTAGTCCTCAGCTTTTCTTTTCTGTTTTCACCGTCAAGACAAGTGTGCCTCTGAGGCAGCAGCTGCTACCAGTAAGAGTTGTAATACCCAGCTTTGTGTTGAGATGTCAGAGCATGGTGCTGTCTGTCCTATTGGTATGGGGGGGGGGGAGACGGACACTAGCCTATATTTTTAAAGAGATTTTCTCCCCGCATGTAATAAACAAACAGGTCTGTATGTGTCCCTGGCCCAGAAAGGCTTCAAAGAGCTGGGGTCTTCAGAGAGTAACAGCAGGATATAGACCAGCAGTAGTTATTTAGCCCTGCATTTCAGACCAGCGCTAGGCTAGTTGGGCTGCTTGTAGAGTCTGCAGGTGTTCTGTCTATACTGTATGGAATACAAAATTAATGGAGTGTCTGTTCAGAATACAAAGCAGTTTCCAAGTCTTTCTCCTAATGTTGCGTGGACTGTGATATTCGTACAGGTATCAACTCCTGACTACTATGGGAATGAAAGCAGAGTGCTGTATAGAGGGTTTCAGGCCATTTTGGATATCCACAGCACTACATGGTATTGTAGTGTAATCAGCATTTTCTACCCTGCATACTGTACAGATGTAGGATCATAATCTGACCCGTATTGTCCTAGATAATCCTGCAGCAACAGGACCTGAACGTTTAGTCCATAATGTTGCATGATTGGTGGTTATGCTATCAGCTGGCCAAAAGTAGGCTACATGAAAAGTGTGGTACATTTAATATAACCGTGTGTTAGTGCAGGTTTTCAGTGAATTTATGTAAATCGTGGAGCTCATCTGTATTTTCCTGCGGCACAGGAAAATTCTCAGCAAACAAATGAAGACCCTACACCTGCGTAGGTATCTAAACCCTATGAGCGCATACTGTATGTATATCTCGGTATTGGCATAAACATACACACCTACATCCAACTCACAACAA